>NW_026947929.1:0-82098 GCF_034190915.1 Cavia porcellus | reverse complement strand
TGTCTGTTACATTAGATTCACTAGTAGCAGTGAGAAAAACATCACGGGGTGGTGCGCATTGTATGGGTGTGTGTTACATTAGATTCACTAGTAGCAGTGAGAAAAACATCACGGGGTGGTGCGCATTGTATGGGTGTGTGTTACATTACATTCACTAGTAGCAGTGAGAAAAACATCACGGGGTGGTGCGCATTGTATGGGTGTGTGTTACATTAGATTCACTAGTAGCAGTGAGAAAAACATCACGGGGTGGTGCGCATTGTATGGGTGTGTGTTACATTACATTCACTAGTAGCAGTGAGAAAAACATCACGGGGTTGTGCGCATTGTATGGGTGTGTGTTACATTAGATTCACTACTTGCAGTGAGAAAAACATCACGGGGTGGTGCGCATTGTATGGGTGTGTGTTACATTGGATTCACTAGTAGGAGTGAGAAAAACATCACGGGGTGGTGCGCATTGTATGGGTGTGTGTTACATTGGATTCACTAGTAGGAGTGAGAAAAACATCACGGGGTGGTGCGCATTGTATGGGTGTGTGTTACATTGGATTCACTAGTAGGAGTGAGAAAAACATCACGGGGTGGTGCGCATTGTATGGGTGTGTGTTACATTGGATTCACTAGTAGAAGTGAGAAAAACATCACGGGGTGGTGCGCATTGTATGGGTGTGTGTTACATTACATTCACTAGTAGGAGTGAGAAAAACATCACGGGATGGTGCGCATTGTATGGGTGTGTGTTACATTACATTCACTAGTAGCAGTGAGAAAAACAACACGGGGTGGTGCGCATTGTATGGGTGTGTGTTACATTAGATTCACTAGTAGCAGTTAGAAAAACATCACGGGGTGGCGCACATTGTATGTGTGTGTGTTACATTGGATTCACTAGTAGGAGTGAGAAAAATATCACGGGGTGGTGCGCATTGTATGGGTGTGTGTTACATTACATTCACTAGTAGGAGTGAGAAAAACATCACGGGGTGGTGCGCATTGTATGGGTGTGTGTTACATTACATTCACTAGTAGGAGTGAGAAAAACATCACGGGGTGGTGCGCATTGTATGGGTGTGTGTTACATTACATTCACTAGTAGGAGTGAGAAAAACATCACGGGGTGGTGCGCATTGTATGGGTGTGTGTTACATTAGATTCACTAGTAGCAGTGAGAAAAACATCACGGGGTGGTGCGCATTGTATGGGTGTGTGTTACATTACGTTCACTAGTAGGAGTGAGAAAAACATCACGGGGTGGTGCGCATTGTATGGGTGTGTGTTACATTACCTTCACTAGTAGGAGTGAGAAAAACATCACGGGGTGGTGCGCATTGTATGGGTGTGTGTTACATTACATTCACTAGTAGGAGTGAGAAAAACATCACGGGGTGGTGCGCATTGTATGGGTGTGTGTTACATTACATTCACTAGTAGGAGTGAGAAAAACATCACGGGGTGGTGCGCATTGTATGGGTGTGTGTTACATTACATTCACTAGTAGGAGTGAGAAAAACATCACGGGGTGGTGCGCATTGTATGGGTGTGTGTTACATTACGTTCACTAGTAGCAGTGAGAAAAACATCACGGGGTGGTGCGCATTGTATGGGTGTGTGTTACATTACGTTCACTAGTAGGAGTGAGAAAAACATCATGGGGTGGTGCGCATTGTATGTGTGTGTTACATTACGTTCACTAGTAGGAGTGAGAAAAACATCACGCGGTGGTGCGCATTGTATGGGTGTGTGTTACATTAGATTCACTAGTAGGAGTGAGAAAAACATCACGGGGTGGTGCGCATCGTATGGGTGTGTGTTACATTAGATTCACTAGTAGGAGTGAGAAAAACATCACGGGGTGGTGCGCATTGTATGGGTGTGTGTTACATTACATTCACTAGTAGCATTGAGAAAAACATCACGGGGTGGTGCGCATTGTATGGGTGTGTGTTACATTAGATTCACTAGTAGCAGTGAGAAAAACATCACGGGGTGGTGCGCATTGTATGGGTGTGTGTTACATTAGATTCACTAGTAGCAGTGAGAAAAACATCACGGGGTGGTGCGCATTGTATGGGTGTGTGTTACATTAGATTCACTAGTAGCAGTGAGAAAAACATCACGGGGGGGTGCGCATTGTATGGGTGTGTGTTACATTACATTCACTAGTAGGAGTGAGAAAAACATCACGGGGTGGTGCGCATTGTATGGGTGTGTGTTACATTACATTCACTAGTAGGAGTGAGAAAAACATCACGGGGTGGTGCGCATTGTATGGGTGTGTGTTACATTACATTCACTAGTAGGAGTGAGAAAAACATCACGGGGTGGTGCGCATTGTATGGGTGTGTGTTACATTACATTCACTAGTAGCAGTGAGAAAAACATCACGGGGTGGTGCGCATTGCATGGGTGTGTGTTACATTAGATTCACTAGTAGGAGTGAGAAAAACATCACGGGGTGGTGCGCATTGTATGGGTGTGTGTTACATTAGATTCACTAGTAGCAGTGAGAAAAACATCACGGGGTGGTGCGCATTGTATGGGTGTGTGTTACATTACATTCACTAGTAGGAGTGAGAAAAACATCACGGGGTGGTGCGCATTGTATGGGTGTGTGTTACATTACATTCACTAGTAGGAGTGAGAAAAACATCACGGGGTGGTGCGCATTGTATGGGTGTGTGTTACATTACATTCACTAGTAGGAGTGAGAAAAACATCACGCGGTGGTGCGCATTGTATGGGTGTGTGTTACATTAGATTCACTAGTAGCAGTGAGAAAAACATCACGGGGTGGTGCGCATTGTATGGGTGTGTGTTACATTAGATTCACTAGTAGGAGTGAGAAAAACATCACGGGGTGGTGCGCATTGTATGGGTGTGTGTTACATTAGATTCACTAGTAGGAGTGAGAAAAACATCACGGGGTGGTGCGCATTGTATGGGTGTGTGTTACATTACATTCACTAGTAGCAGTGAGAAAAACATCACGGGGTGGTGCGCATTGTATGGGTGTGTGTTACATTAGATTCACTAGTAGCAGTGAGAAAAACATCACGGGGTGGTGCGCATTGTATGGGTGTGTGTTACATTACATTCACTAGTAGGAGTGAGAAAAACATCACGGGGTGGTGCGCATTGTATGGGTGTGTGTTACATTACATTCACTAGTAGGAGTGAGAAAAACATCACGGGGTGGTGCGCATTGTATGGGTGTGTGTTACATTACATTCACTAGTAGGAGTGAGAAAAACATCACGGGGTGGTGCGCATTGTATGGGTGTGTGTTACATTACATTCACTAGTAGGAGTGAGAAAAACATCACGCGGTGGTGCGCATTGTATGGGTGTGTGTTACATTAGATTCACTAGTAGCAGTGAGAAAAACATCACGGGGTGGTGCGCATTGCATCGGTGTGTGTTACATTAGATTCACTAGTAGGAGTGAGAAAAACATCACGGGGTGGTGCGCATTGTATGGGTGTGTGTTACATTAGATTCACTAGTAGGAGTGAGAAAAACATCACGGGGTGGTGCGCATTGTATGGGTGTGTGTTACATTACATTCACTAGTAGCAGTGAGAAAAACATCACGGGGTGGTGCGCATTGTATGGGTGTGTGTTACATTAGATTCACTAGTAGCAGTGAGAAAAACATCACGGGGTGGTGCGCATTGTATGGGTGTGTGTTACATTACATTCACTAGTAGGAGTGAGAAAAACATCACGGGGTGGTGCGCATTGTATGGGTGTGTGTTACATTACATTCACTAGTAGCAGTGAGAAAAACATCACGGGGTGGTGCGCATTGTATGGGTGTGTGTTGCATTAGATTCACTAGTAGCAGTGAGAAAAACATCACGGGGTGGTGCGCATTGTATGGGTGTGTGTTACATTAGATTCACTAGTAGCAGTGAGAAAAACATCACGGGGTGGTGCGCATTGTATGGGTGTGTGTTACATTACATTCACTAGTAGCAGTGAGAAAAACATCACGGGGTGGTGCGCATTGTATGGGTGTGTGTTACATTAGATTCACTAGTAGGAGTGAGAAAAACATCACGGGGTGGTGCGCATTGTATGGGTGTGTGTTACATTACATTCACTAGTAGGAGTGAGAAAAACATCACAGGGTGGTGCGCATTGTATGGGTGTGTGTTACATTAGATTCACTAGTAGCAGTGAGAAAAACATCACGGGGTGGTGCGCATTGTATGGGTGTGTGTTACATTAGATTCACTAGTAGGAGTGAGAAAAACATCACGGGGTGTTGCGCATTGTATGGGTGTCTGTTACATTAGATTCACTAGTAGCAGTGAGAAAAACATCACGGGGTGGTGCGCATTGTATGGGTGTGTGTTACATTAGATTCACTAGTAGCAGTGAGAAAAACATCACGGGGTGGTGCGCATTGTATGGGTGTGTGTTACATTACATTCACTAGTAGCAGTGAGAAAAACATCACGGGGTGGTGCGCATTGTATGGGTGTGTGTTACATTAGATTCACTAGTAGCAGTGAGAAAAACATCACGGGGTGGTGCGCATTGTATGGGTGTGTGTTACATTACATTCACTAGTAGGAGTGAGAAAAACATCACGGGGTTGTGCGCATTGTATGGGTGTGTGTTACATTAGATTCACTACTAGGAGTGAGAAAAACATCACGGGGTGGTGCGCATTGTATGGGTGTGTGTTACATTGGATTCACTAGTAGGAGTGAGAAAAACATCACGGGGTGGTGCGCATTGTATGGGTGTGTGTTACATTGGATTCACTAGTAGGAGTGAGAAAAACATCACGGGGTGGTGCGCATTGTATGGGTGTGTGTTACATTGGATTCACTAGTAGGAGTGAGAAAAACATCACGGGGTGGTGCGCATTGTATGGGTGTGTGTTACATTGGATTCACTAGTAGAAGTGAGAAAAACATCACGGGGTGGTGCGCATTGTATGGGTGTGTGTTACATTACATTCACTAGTAGGAGTGAGAAAAACATCACGGGATGGTGCGCATTGTATGGGTGTGTGTTACATTACATTCACTAGTAGCAGTGACAAAAACAACACGGGGTGGTGCGCATTGTATGGGTGTGTGTTACATTAGATTCACTAGTAGCAGTTAGAAAAACATCACGGGGTGGCGCACATTGTATGGGTGTGTGTTACATTGGATTCACTAGTAGGAGTGAGAAAAATATCACGGGGTGGTGCGCATTGTATGGGTGTGTGTTACATTACATTCACTAGTAGGAGTGAGAAAAACATCACGGGGTGGTGCGCATTGTATGGGTGTGTGTTACATTACATTCACTAGTAGGAGTGAGAAAAACATCACGGGGTGGTGCGCATTGTATGGGTGTGTGTTACATTACATTCACTAGTAGGAGTGAGAAAAACATCACGGGGTGGTGCGCATTGTATGGGTGTGTGTTACATTAGATTCACTAGTAGCAGTGAGAAAAACATCACGGGGTGGTGCGCATTGTATGGGTGTGTGTTACATTACGTTCACTAGTAGGAGTGAGAAAAACATCACGGGGTGGTGCGCATTGTATGGGTGTGTGTTACATTACATTCACTAGTAGGAGTGAGAAAAACATCACGGGGTGGTGCGCATTGTATGGGTGTGTGTTACATTACATTCACTAGTAGGAGTGAGAAAAACATCACGGGGTGGTGCGCATTGTATGGGTGTGTGTTACATTACATTCACTAGTAGGAGTGAGAAAAATATCACGGGGTGGTGCGCATTGTATGGGTGTGTGTTACATTACATTCACTAGTAGGAGTGAGAAAAACATCACGGGGTGGTGCGCATTGTATGGGTGTGTGTTACATTACGTTCACTAGTAGCAGTGAGAAAAACATCACGGGGTGGTGCGCATTGTATGGGTGTGTGTTACATTACGTTCACTAGTAGGAGTGAGAAAAACATCACGGGGTGGTGCGCATTGTATGGGTGTGTGTTACATTACATTCACTAGTAGGAGTGAGAAAAACATCACGGGGTGGTGCGCATTGTATGGGTGTGTGTTACATTACATTCACTAGTAGGAGTGAGAAAAACATCACGGGGTGGTGCGCATTGTATGGGTGTGTGTTACATTACATTCACTAGTAGGAGTGAGAAAAACATCACGCGGTGGTGCGCATTGTATGGGTGTGTGTTACATTAGATTCACTAGTAGCAGTGAGAAAAACATCACGGGGTGGTGCGCATTGCATCGGTGTGTGTTACATTAGATTCACTAGTAGGAGTGAGAAAAACATCACGGGGTGGTGCGCATTGTATGGGTGTGTGTTACATTAGATTCACTAGTAGGAGTGAGAAAAACATCACGGGGTGGTGCGCATTGTATGGGTGTGTGTTACATTACATTCACTAGTAGCAGTGAGAAAAACATCACGGGGTGGTGCGCATTGTATGGGTGTGTGTTACATTAGATTCACTAGTAGCAGTGAGAAAAACATCACGGGGTGGTGCGCATTGTATGGGTGTGTGTTACATTAGATTCACTAGTAGCAGTGAGAAAAACATCACGGGGTGGTGCGCATTGTATGGGTGTGTGTTACATTACATTCACTAGTAGCAGTGAGAAAAACATCACGGGTTGGTGCGCATTGTATGGGTGTGTGTTACATTAGATTCACTAGTAGCAGTGAGAAAAACATCACGGGGTGGTGCGCATTGTATGGGTGTGTGTTACATTACATTCACTAGTAGGAGTGAGAAAAACATCACGGGGTGGTGCGCATTGTATGGGTGTGTGTTACATTACATTCACTAGTAGGAGTGAGAAAAACATCACGGGGTGGTGCGCATTGTATGGGTGTGTGTTACATTACATTCACTAGTAGGAGTGAGAAAAACATCACGCGGTGGTGCGCATTGTATGGGTGTGTGTTACATTAGATTCACTAGTAGCAGTGAGAAAAACATCACGGGGTGGTGCGCATTGTATGGGTGTGTGTTACATTAGATTCACTAGTAGGAGTGAGAAAAACATCACGGGGTGGTGCGCATTGTATGGGTGTGTGTTACATTACATTCACTAGTAGGAGTGAGAAAAACATCACGGGGTGGTGCGCATTGTATGGGTGTGTGTTACATTAGATTCACTAGTAGCAGTGAGAAAAACATCACGGGGTGGTGCGCATTGTATGGGTGTGTGTTACATTAGATTCACTAGTAGGAGTGAGAAAAACATCACGGGGTGTTGCGCATTGTATGGGTGTCTGTTACATTAGATTCACTAGTAGCAGTGAGAAAAACATCACGGGGTGGTGCGCATTGTATGGGTGTGTGTTACATTAGATTCACTAGTAGCAGTGAGAAAAACATCACGGGGTGGTGCGCATTGTATGGGTGTGTGTTACATTACATTCACTAGTAGCAGTGAGAAAAACATCACGGGGTGGTGCGCATTGTATGGGTGTGTGTTACATTAGATTCACTAGTAGCAGTGAGAAAAACATCACGGGGTGGTGCGCATTGTATGGGTGTGTGTTACATTACATTCACTAGTAGCAGTGAGAAAAACATCACGGGGTTGTGCGCATTGTATGGGTGTGTGTTACATTAGATTCACTACTAGGAGTGAGAAAAACATCACGGGGTGGTGCGCATTGTATGGGTGTGTGTTACATTGGATTCACTAGTAGGAGTGAGAAAAACATCACGGGGTGGTGCGCATTGTATGGGTGTGTGTTACATTGGATTCACTAGTAGGAGTGAGAAAAACATCACGGGGTGGTGCGCATTGTATGGGTGTGTGTTACATTGGATTCACTAGTAGGAGTGAGAAAAACATCACGGGGTGGTGCGCATTGTATGGGTGTGTGTTACATTGGATTCACTAGTAGAAGTGAGAAAAACATCACGGGGTGGTGCGCATTGTATGGGTGTGTGTTACATTACATTCACTAGTAGGAGTGAGAAAAACATCACGGGATGGTGCGCATTGTATGGGTGTGTGTTACATTACATTCACTAGTAGCAGTGAGAAAAACAACACGGGGTGGTGCGCATTGTATGGGTGTGTGTTACATTAGATTCACTAGTAGCAGTTAGAAAAACATCACGGGGTGGCGCACATTGTATGTGTGTGTGTTACATTGGATTCACTAGTAGGAGTGAGAAAAATATCACGGGGTGGTGCGCATTGTATGGGTGTGTGTTACATTACATTCACTAGTAGGAGTGAGAAAAACATCACGGGGTGGTGCGCATTGTATGGGTGTGTGTTACATTACATTCACTAGTAGGAGTGAGAAAAACATCACGGGGTGGTGCGCATTGTATGGGTGTGTGTTACATTACATTCACTAGTAGGAGTGAGAAAAACATCACGGGGTGGTGCGCATTGTATGGGTGTGTGTTACATTAGATTCACTAGTAGCAGTGAGAAAAAACATCACGGGGTGGTGCGCATTGTATGGGTGTGTGTTACATTACGTTCACTAGTAGGAGTGAGAAAAACATCACGGGGTGGTGCGCATTGTATGGGTGTGTGTTACATTACCTTCACTAGTAGGAGTGAGAAAAACATCACGGGGTGGTGCGCATTGTATGGGTGTGTGTTACATTACATTCACTAGTAGGAGTGAGAAAAACATCACGGGGTGGTGCGCATTGTATGGGTGTGTGTTACATTACATTCACTAGTAGGAGTGAGAAAAACATCACGGGGTGGTGCGCATTGTATGGGTGTGTGTTACATTACATTCACTAGTAGGAGTGAGAAAAACATCACGGGGTGGTGCGCATTGTATGGGTGTGTGTTACATTACGTTCACTAGTAGCAGTGAGAAAAACATCACGGGGTGGTGCGCATTGTATGGGTGTGTGTTACATTACGTTCACTAGTAGGAGTGAGAAAAACATCATGGGGTGGTGCGCATTGTATGTGTGTGTTACATTACGTTCACTAGTAGGAGTGAGAAAAACATCACGCGGTGGTGCGCATTGTATGGGTGTGTGTTACATTAGATTCACTAGTAGGAGTGAGAAAAACATCACGGGGTGGTGCGCATCGTATGGGTGTGTGTTACATTAGATTCACTAGTAGGAGTGAGAAAAACATCACGGGGTGGTGCGCATTGTATGGGTGTGTGTTACATTACATTCACTAGTAGCATTGAGAAAAACATCACGGGGTGGTGCGCATTGTATGGGTGTGTGTTACATTAGATTCACTAGTAGCAGTGAGAAAAACATCACGGGGTGGTGCGCATTGTATGGGTGTGTGTTACATTAGATTCACTAGTAGCAGTGAGAAAAACATCACGGGGTGGTGCGCATTGTATGGGTGTGTGTTACATTAGATTCACTAGTAGCAGTGAGAAAAACATCACGGGGGGGTGCGCATTGTATGGGTGTGTGTTACATTACATTCACTAGTAGGAGTGAGAAAAACATCACGGGGTGGTGCGCATTGTATGGGTGTGTGTTACATTACATTCACTAGTAGGAGTGAGAAAAACATCACGGGGTGGTGCGCATTGTATGGGTGTGTGTTACATTACATTCACTAGTAGGAGTGAGAAAAACATCACGGGGTGGTGCGCATTGTATGGGTGTGTGTTACATTACATTCACTAGTAGCAGTGAGAAAAACATCACGGGGTGGTGCGCATTGCATGGGTGTGTGTTACATTAGATTCACTAGTAGGAGTGAGAAAAACATCACGGGGTGGTGCGCATTGTATGGGTGTGTGTTACATTAGATTCACTAGTAGCAGTGAGAAAAACATCACGGGGTGGTGCGCATTGTATGGGTGTGTGTTACATTACATTCACTAGTAGGAGTGAGAAAAACATCACGGGGTGGTGCGCATTGTATGGGTGTGTGTTACATTACATTCACTAGTAGGAGTGAGAAAAACATCACGGGGTGGTGCGCATTGTATGGGTGTGTGTTACATTACATTCACTAGTAGGAGTGAGAAAAACATCACGCGGTGGTGCGCATTGTATGGGTGTGTGTTACATTAGATTCACTAGTAGCAGTGAGAAAAACATCACGGGGTGGTGCGCATTGTATGGGTGTGTGTTACATTAGATTCACTAGTAGGAGTGAGAAAAACATCACGGGGTGGTGCGCATTGTATGGGTGTGTGTTACATTAGATTCACTAGTAGGAGTGAGAAAAACATCACGGGGTGGTGCGCATTGTATGGGTGTGTGTTACATTACATTCACTAGTAGCAGTGAGAAAAACATCACGGGGTGGTGCGCATTGTATGGGTGTGTGTTACATTAGATTCACTAGTAGCAGTGAGAAAAACATCACGGGGTGGTGCGCATTGTATGGGTGTGTGTTACATTACATTCACTAGTAGGAGTGAGAAAAACATCACGGGGTGGTGCGCATTGTATGGGTGTGTGTTACATTACATTCACTAGTAGGAGTGAGAAAAACATCACGCGGTGGTGCGCATTGTATGGGTGTGTGTTACATTAGATTCACTAGTAGCAGTGAGAAAAACATCACGGGGTGGTGCGCATTGCATCGGTGTGTGTTACATTAGATTCACTAGTAGGAGTGAGAAAAACATCACGGGGTGGTGCGCATTGTATGGGTGTGTGTTACATTAGATTCACTAGTAGGAGTGAGAAAAACATCACGGGGTGGTGCGCATTGTATGGGTGTGTGTTACATTACATTCACTAGTAGCAGTGAGAAAAACATCACGGGGTGGTGCGCATTGTATGGGTGTGTGTTACATTAGATTCACTAGTAGCAGTGAGAAAAACATCACGGGGTGGTGCGCATTGTATGGGTGTGTGTTACATTAGATTCACTAGTAGCAGTGAGAAAAACATCACGGGGTGGTGCGCATTGTATGGGTGTGTGTTACATTACATTCACTAGTAGCAGTGAGAAAAACATCACGGGGTGGTGCGCATTGTATGGGTGTGTGTTACATTAGATTCACTAGTAGCAGTGAGAAAAACATCACGGGGTGGTGCGCATTGTATGGGTGTGTGTTACATTACATTCACTAGTAGGAGTGAGAAAAACATCACGGGGTGGTGCGCATTGTATGGGTGTGTGTTACATTACATTCACTAGTAGGAGTGAGAAAAACATCACGGGGTGGTGCGCATTGTATGGGTGTGTGTTACATTACATTCACTAGTAGGAGTGAGAAAAACATCACGCGGTGGTGCGCATTGTATGGGTGTGTGTTACATTAGATTCACTAGTAGCAGTGAGAAAAACATCACGGGGTGGTGCGCATTGTATGGGTGTGTGTTACATTAGATTCACTAGTAGGAGTGAGAAAAACATCACGGGGTGGTGCGCATTGTATGGGTGTGTGTTACATTACATTCACTAGTAGGAGTGAGAAAAACATCACGGGGTGGTGCGCATTGTATGGGTGTGTGTTACATTAGATTCACTAGTAGCAGTGAGAAAAACATCACGGGGTGGTGCGCATTGTATGGGTGTGTGTTACATTAGATTCACTAGTAGGAGTGAGAAAAACATCACGGGGTGTTGCGCATTGTATGGGTGTCTGTTACATTAGATTCACTAGTAGCAGTGAGAAAAACATCACGGGGTGGTGCGCATTGTATGGGTGTGTGTTACATTAGATTCACTAGTAGCAGTGAGAAAAACATCACGGGGTGGTGCGCATTGTATGGGTGTGTGTTACATTACATTCACTAGTAGCAGTGAGAAAAACATCACGGGGTGGTGCGCATTGTATGGGTGTGTGTTACATTAGATTCACTAGTAGCAGTGAGAAAAACATCACGGGGTGGTGCGCATTGTATGGGTGTGTGTTACATTACATTCACTAGTAGGAGTGAGAAAAACATCACGGGGTTGTGCGCATTGTATGGGTGTGTGTTACATTAGATTCACTACTAGGAGTGAGAAAAACATCACGGGGTGGTGTGCATTGTATGGGTGTGTGTTACATTGGATTCACTAGTAGGAGTGAGAAAAACATCACGGGGTGGTGCGCATTGTATGGGTGTGTGTTACATTGGATTCACTAGTAGGAGTGAGAAAAACATCACGGGGTGGTGCGCATTGTATGGGTGTGTGTTACATTGGATTCACTAGTAGGAGTGAGAAAAACATCACGGGGTGGTGCGCATTGTATGGGTGTGTGTTACATTGGATTCACTAGTAGAAGTGAGAAAAACATCACGGGGTGGTGCGCATTGTATTGGTGTGTGTTACATTACATTCACTAGTAGGAGTGAGAAAAACATCACGGGATGGTGCGCATTGTATGGGTGTGTGTTACATTACATTCACTAGTAGCAGTGAGAAAAACAACACGGGGTGGTGCGCATTGTATGGGTGTGTGTTACATTAGATTCACTAGTAGCAGTTAGAAAAACATCACGGGGTGGCGCACATTGTATGGGTGTGTGTTACATTGGATTCACTAGTAGGAGTGAGAAAAATATCACGGGGTGGTGCGCATTGTATGGGTGTGTGTTACATTACATTCACTAGTAGGAGTGAGAAAAACATCACGGGGTGGTGCGCATTGTATGGGTGTGTGTTACATTACATTCACTAGTAGGAGTGAGAAAAACATCACGGGGTGGTGCGCATTGTATGGGTGTGTGTTACATTACATTCACTAGTAGGAGTGAGAAAAACATCACGGGGTGGTGCGCATTGTATGGGTGTGTGTTACATTAGATTCACTAGTAGCAGTGAGAAAAACATCACGGGGTGGTGCGCATTGTATGGGTGTGTGTTACATTACGTTCACTAGTAGGAGTGAGAAAAACATCACGGGGTGGTGCGCATTGTATGGGTGTGTGTTACATTACATTCACTATTAGGAGTGAGAAAAACATCACGGGGTGGTGCGCATTGTATGGGTGTGTGTTACATTACATTCACTAGTAGGAGTGAGAAAAACATCACGGGGTGGTGCGCATTGTATGGGTGTGTGTTACATTACATTCACTAGTAGGAGTGAGAAAAACATCACGGTGTGGTGCGCATTGTATGGGTGTGTGTTACATTACGTTCACTAGTAGCAGTGAGAAAAACATCACGGGGTGGTGCGCATTGTATGGGTGTGTGTTACATTACGTTCACTAGTAGCAGTGAGAAAAACATCACGGGGTGGTGCGCATTGTATGGGTGTGTGTTACATTACATTCACTAGTAGGAGTGAGAAAAACATCACGGGGTGGTGCGCATTGTATGGGTGTGTGTTACATTACATTCACTAGTAGGAGTGAGAAAAACATCACGCGGTGGTGCGCATTGTATGGGTGTGTGTTACATTAGATTCACTAGTAGCAGTGAGAAAAACATCACGGGGTGGTGCGCATTGCATCGGTGTGTGTTACATTAGATTCACTAGTAGGAGTGAGAAAAACATCACGGGGTGGTGCGCATTGTATGGGTGTGTGTTACATTAGATTCACTAGTAGGAGTGAGAAAAACATCACGGGGTGGTGCGCATTGTATGGGTGTGTGTTACATTACATTCACTAGTAGCAGTGAGAAAAACATCACGGGGTGGTGCGCATTGTATGGGTGTGTGTTACATTAGATTCACTAGTAGCAGTGAGAAAAACATCACGGGGTGGTGCGCATTGTATGGGTGTGTGTTACATTAGATTCACTAGTAGCAGTGAGAAAAACATCACGGGGTGGTGCGCATTGTATGGGTGTGTGTTACATTACATTCACTAGTAGCAGTGAGAAAAACATCACGGGGTGCTGCGCATTGTATGGGTGTGTGTTACATTGGATTCACTAGTAGGAGTGAGAAAAATATCACGGGGTGGTGCGCATTGTATGGGTGTGTGTTACATTACATTCACTAGTAGGAGTGAGAAAAACATCACGGGGTGGTGCGCATTGTATGGGTGTGTGTTACATTACATTCACTAGTAGGAGTGAGAAAAACATCACGGGGTGGTGCGCATTGTATGGGTGTGTGTTACATTACATTCACTAGTAGGAGTGAGAAAAACATCACGCGGTGGTGCGCATTGTATGGGTGTGTGTTACATTAGATTCACTAGTAGCAGTGAGAAAAACATCACGGGGTCGTGCGCATTGTATGGGTGTGTGTTACATTAGATTCACTAGTAGGAGTGAGAAAAACATCACGGGGTGGTGCGCATTGTATGGGTGTGTGTTACATTACATTCACTAGTAGGAGTGAGAAAAACATCACGGGGTGGTGCGCATTGTATGGGTGTGTGTTACATTAGATTCACTAGTAGCAGTGAGAAAAACATCACGGGGTGGTGCGCATTGTATGGGTGTGTGTTACATTAGATTCACTAGTAGGAGTGAGAAAAACATCACGGGGTGTTGCGCATTGTATGGGTGTCTGTTACATTAGATTCACTAGTAGCAGTGAGAAAAACATCACGGGGTGGTGCGCATTGTATGGGTGTGTGTTACATTAGATTCACTAGTAGCAGTGAGAAAAACATCACGGGGTGGTGCGCATTGTATTGGTGTGTGTTACATTACATTCACTAGTAGCAGTGAGAAAAACATCACGGGGTGGTGCGCATTGTATGGGTGTGTGTTACATTAGATTCACTAGTAGCAGTGAGAAAAACATCACGGGGTGGTGCGCATTGTATGGGTGTGTGTTACATTACATTCACTAGTAGGAGTGAGAAAAACATCACGGGGTTGTGCGCATTGTATGGGTGTGTGTTACATTAGATTCACTACTAGGAGTGACAAAATCATCACGGGGTGGTGCGCATTGTATGGGTGTGTGTTACATTGGATTCACTAGTAGGAGTGAGAAAAACATCACGGGGTGGTGCGCATTGTATGGGTGTGTGTTACATTGGATTCACTAGTAGGAGTGAGAAAAACATCACGGGGTGGTGCGCATTGTATGGGTGTGTGTTACATTGGATTCACTAGTAGGAGTGAGAAAAACATCACGGGGTGGTGCGCATTGTATGGGTGTGTGTTACATTGGATTCACTAGTAGAAGTGAGAAAAACATCACGGGGTGGTGCGCATTGTATGGGTGTGTGTTACATTACATTCACTAGTAGGAGTGAGAAAAACATCACGGGATGGTGCGCATTGTATGGGTGTGTGTTACATTACATTCACTAGTAGGAGTGAGAAAAACATCACGGGGTGGTGCGCATTGTATGGGTGTGTGTTACATTACATTCACTAGTAGGAGTGAGAAAAACATCACGGGGTGGTGCGCATTGTATGGGTGTGTGTTACATTAGATTCACTAGTAGCAGTGAGAAAAACATCACGGGGTGGTGCGCATTGTATGGGTGTGTGTTACATTACGTTCACTAGTAGGAGTGAGAAAAACATCACGGGGTGGTGCGCATTGTATGGGTGTGTGTTACATTACCTTCACTAGTAGGAGTGAGAAAAACATCACGGGGTGGTGCGCATTGTATGGGTGTGTGTTACATTACATTCACTAGTAGGAGTGAGAAAAACATCACGGGGTGGTGCGCATTGTATGGGTGTGTGTTACATTACATTCACTAGTAGGAGTGAGAAAAACATCACGGGGTGGTGCGCATTGTATGGGTGTGTGTTACATTACATTCACTAGTAGGAGTGAGAAAAACATCACGGGGTGGTGCGCATTGTATGGGTGTGTGTTACATTACGTTCACTAGTAGCAGTGAGAAAAACATCACGGGGTGGTGCGCATTGTATGGGTGTGTGTTACATTACGTTCACTAGTAGGAGTGAGAAAAACATCATGGGGTGGTGCGCATTGTATGTGTGTGTTACATTACGTTCACTAGTAGGAGTGAGAAAAACATCACGCGGTGGTGCGCATTGTATGGGTGTGTGTTACATTAGATTCACTAGTAGGAGTGAGAAAAACATCACGGGGTGGTGCGCATCGTATGGGTGTGTGTTACATTAGATTCACTAGTAGGAGTGAGAAAAACATCACGGGGTGGTGCGCATTGTATGGGTGTGTGTTACATTACATTCACTAGTAGCATTGAGAAAAACATCACGGGGTGGTGCGCATTGTATGGGTGTGTGTTACATTAGATTCACTAGTAGCAGTGAGAAAAACATCACGGGGTGGTGCGCATTGTATGGGTGTGTGTTACATTAGATTCACTAGTAGCAGTGAGAAAAACATCACGGGGTGGTGCGCATTGTATGGGTGTGTGTTACATTAGATTCACTAGTAGCAGTGAGAAAAACATCACGGGGGGGTGCGCATTGTATGGGTGTGTGTTACATTACATTCACTAGTAGGAGTGAGAAAAACATCACGGGGTGGTGCGCATTGTATGGGTGTGTGTTACATTACATTCACTAGTAGGAGTGAGAAAAACATCACGGGGTGGTGCGCATTGTATGGGTGTGTGTTACATTACATTCACTAGTAGGAGTGAGAAAAACATCACGGGGTGGTGCGCATTGTATGGGTGTGTGTTACATTACATTCACTAGTAGCAGTGAGAAAAACATCACGGGGTGGTGCGCATTGCATGGGTGTGTGTTACATTAGATTCACTAGTAGGAGTGAGAAAAACATCACGGGGTGGTGCGCATTGTATGGGTGTGTGTTACATTAGATTCACTAGTAGCAGTGAGAAAAACATCACGGGGTGGTGCGCATTGTATGGGTGTGTGTTACATTACATTCACTAGTAGGAGTGAGAAAAACATCACGGGGTGGTGCGCATTGTATGGGTGTGTGTTACATTACATTCACTAGTAGGAGTGAGAAAAACATCACGGGGTGGTGCGCATTGTATGGGTGTGTGTTACATTACATTCACTAGTAGGAGTGAGAAAAACATCACGCGGTGGTGCGCATTGTATGGGTGTGTGTTACATTAGATTCACTAGTAGCAGTGAGAAAAACATCACGGGGTGGTGCGCATTGTATGGGTGTGTGTTACATTAGATTCACTAGTAGGAGTGAGAAAAACATCACGGGGTGGTGCGCATTGTATGGGTGTGTGTTACATTAGATTCACTAGTAGGAGTGAGAAAAACATCACGGGGTGGTGCGCATTGTATGGGTGTGTGTTACATTACATTCACTAGTAGCAGTGAGAAAAACATCACGGGGTGGTGCGCATTGTATGGGTGTGTGTTACATTAGATTCACTAGTAGCAGTGAGAAAAACATCACGGGGTGGTGCGCATTGTATGGGTGTGTGTTACATTACATTCACTAGTAGGAGTGAGAAAAACATCACGGGGTGGTGCGCATTGTATGGGTGTGTGTTACATTACATTCACTAGTAGGAGTGAGAAAAACATCACGCGGTGGTGCGCATTGTATGGGTGTGTGTTACATTAGATTCACTAGTAGCAGTGAGAAAAACATCACGGGGTGGTGCGCATTGCATCGGTGTGTGTTACATTAGATTCACTAGTAGGAGTGAGAAAAACATCACGGGGTGGTGCGCATTGTATGGGTGTGTGTTACATTAGATTCACTAGTAGGAGTGAGAAAAACATCACGGGGTGGTGCGCATTGTATGGGTGTGTGTTACATTACATTCACTAGTAGCAGTGAGAAAAACATCACGGGGTGGTGCGCATTGTATGGGTGTGTGTTACATTAGATTCACTAGTAGCAGTGAGAAAAACATCACGGGGTGGTGCGCATTGTATGGGTGTGTGTTACATTAGATTCACTAGTAGCAGTGAGAAAAACATCACGGGGTGGTGCGCATTGTATGGGTGTGTGTTACATTACATTCACTAGTAGCAGTGAGAAAAACATCACGGGGTGGTGCGCATTGTATGGGTGTGTGTTACATTAGATTCACTAGTAGCAGTGAGAAAAACATCACGGGGTGGTGCGCATTGTATGGGTGTGTGTTACATTACATTCACTAGTAGGAGTGAGAAAAACATCACGGGGTGGTGCGCATTGTATGGGTGTGTGTTACATTACATTCACTAGTAGGAGTGAGAAAAACATCACGGGGTGGTGCGCATTGTATGGGTGTGTGTTACATTACATTCACTAGTAGGAGTGAGAAAAACATCACGCGGTGGTGCGCATTGTATGGGTGTGTGTTACATTAGATTCACTAGTAGCAGTGAGAAAAACATCACGGGGTGGTGCGCATTGTATGGGTGTGTGTTACATTAGATTCACTAGTAGGAGTGAGAAAAACATCACGGGGTGGTGCGCATTGTATGGGTGTGTGTTACATTACATTCACTAGTAGGAGTGAGAAAAACATCACGGGGTGGTGCGCATTGTATGGGTGTGTGTTACATTAGATTCACTAGTAGCAGTGAGAAAAACATCACGGGGTGGTGCGCATTGTATGGGTGTGTGTTACATTAGATTCACTAGTAGGAGTGAGAAAAACATCACGGGGTGTTGCGCATTGTATGGGTGTCTGTTACATTAGATTCACTAGTAGCAGTGAGAAAAACATCACGGGGTGGTGCGCATTGTATGGGTGTGTGTTACATTAGATTCACTAGTAGCAGTGAGAAAAACATCACGGGGTGGTGCGCATTGTATGGGTGTGTGTTACATTACATTCACTAGTAGCAGTGAGAAAAACATCACGGGGTGGTGCGCATTGTATGGGTGTGTGTTACATTAGATTCACTAGTAGCAGTGAGAAAAACATCACGGGGTGGTGCGCATTGTATGGGTGTGTGTTACATTACATTCACTAGTAGGAGTGAGAAAAACATCACGGGGTTGTGCGCATTGTATGGGTGTGTGTTACATTAGATTCACTACTAGGAGTGAGAAAAACATCACGGGGTGGTGTGCATTGTATGGGTGTGTGTTACATTGGATTCACTAGTAGGAGTGAGAAAAACATCACGGGGTGGTGCGCATTGTATGGGTGTGTGTTACATTGGATTCACTAGTAGGAGTGAGAAAAACATCACGGGGTGGTGCGCATTGTATGGGTGTGTGTTACATTGGATTCACTAGTAGGAGTGAGAAAAACATCACGGGGTGGTGCGCATTGTATGGGTGTGTGTTACATTGGATTCACTAGTAGAAGTGAGAAAAACATCACGGGGTGGTGCGCATTGTATTGGTGTGTGTTACATTACATTCACTAGTAGGAGTGAGAAAAACATCACGGGATGGTGCGCATTGTATGGGTGTGTGTTACATTACATTCACTAGTAGCAGTGAGAAAAACAACACGGGGTGGTGCGCATTGTATGGGTGTGTGTTACATTAGATTCACTAGTAGCAGTTAGAAAAACATCACGGGGTGGCGCACATTGTATGGGTGTGTGTTACATTGGATTCACTAGTAGGAGTGAGAAAAATATCACGGGGTGGTGCGCATTGTATGGGTGTGTGTTACATTACATTCACTAGTAGGAGTGAGAAAAACATCACGGGGTGGTGCGCATTGTATGGGTGTGTGTTACATTACATTCACTAGTAGGAGTGAGAAAAACATCACGGGGTGGTGCGCATTGTATGGGTGTGTGTTACATTACATTCACTAGTAGGAGTGAGAAAAACATCACGGGGTGGTGCGCATTGTATGGGTGTGTGTTACATTAGATTCACTAGTAGCAGTGAGAAAAACATCACGGGGTGGTGCGCATTGTATGGGTGTGTGTTACATTACGTTCACTAGTAGGAGTGAGAAAAACATCACGGGGTGGTGCGCATTGTATGGGTGTGTGTTACATTACATTCACTATTAGGAGTGAGAAAAACATCACGGGGTGGTGCGCATTGTATGGGTGTGTGTTACATTACATTCACTAGTAGGAGTGAGAAAAACATCACGGGGTGGTGCGCATTGTATGGGTGTGTGTTACATTACATTCACTAGTAGGAGTGAGAAAAACATCACGGTGTGGTGCGCATTGTATGGGTGTGTGTTACATTACGTTCACTAGTAGCAGTGAGAAAAACATCACGGGGTGGTGCGCATTGTATGGGTGTGTGTTACATTACGTTCACTAGTAGCAGTGAGAAAAACATCACGGGGTGGTGCGCATTGTATGGGTGTGTGTTACATTACATTCACTAGTAGGAGTGAGAAAAACATCACGGGGTGGTGCGCATTGTATGGGTGTGTGTTACATTACATTCACTAGTAGGAGTGAGAAAAACATCACGCGGTGGTGCGCATTGTATGGGTGTGTGTTACATTAGATTCACTAGTAGCAGTGAGAAAAACATCACGGGGTGGTGCGCATTGCATCGGTGTGTGTTACATTAGATTCACTAGTAGGAGTGAGAAAAACATCACGGGGTGGTGCGCATTGTATGGGTGTGTGTTACATTAGATTCACTAGTAGGAGTGAGAAAAACATCACGGGGTGGTGCGCATTGTATGGGTGTGTGTTACATTACATTCACTAGTAGCAGTGAGAAAAACATCACGGGGTGGTGCGCATTGTATGGGTGTGTGTTACATTAGATTCACTAGTAGCAGTGAGAAAAACATCACGGGGTGGTGCGCATTGTATGGGTGTGTGTTACATTAGATTCACTAGTAGCAGTGAGAAAAACATCACGGGGTGGTGCGCATTGTATGGGTGTGTGTTACATTACATTCACTAGTAGCAGTGAGAAAAACATCACGGGGTGCTGCGCATTGTATGGGTGTGTGTTACATTGGATTCACTAGTAGGAGTGAGAAAAATATCACGGGGTGGTGCGCATTGTATGGGTGTGTGTTACATTACATTCACTAGTAGGAGTGAGAAAAACATCACGGGGTGGTGCGCATTGTATGGGTGTGTGTTACATTACATTCACTAGTAGGAGTGAGAAAAACATCACGGGGTGGTGCGCATTGTATGGGTGTGTGTTACATTACATTCACTAGTAGGAGTGAGAAAAACATCACGCGGTGGTGCGCATTGTATGGGTGTGTGTTACATTAGATTCACTAGTAGCAGTGAGAAAAACATCACGGGGTCGTGCGCATTGTATGGGTGTGTGTTACATTAGATTCACTAGTAGGAGTGAGAAAAACATCACGGGGTGGTGCGCATTGTATGGGTGTGTGTTACATTACATTCACTAGTAGGAGTGAGAAAAACATCACGGGGTGGTGCGCATTGTATGGGTGTGTGTTACATTAGATTCACTAGTAGCAGTGAGAAAAACATCACGGGGTGGTGCGCATTGTATGGGTGTGTGTTACATTAGATTCACTAGTAGGAGTGAGAAAAACATCACGGGGTGTTGCGCATTGTATGGGTGTCTGTTACATTAGATTCACTAGTAGCAGTGAGAAAAACATCACGGGGTGGTGCGCATTGTATGGGTGTGTGTTACATTAGATTCACTAGTAGCAGTGAGAAAAACATCACGGGGTGGTGCGCATTGTATTGGTGTGTGTTACATTACATTCACTAGTAGCAGTGAGAAAAACATCACGGGGTGGTGCGCATTGTATGGGTGTGTGTTACATTAGATTCACTAGTAGCAGTGAGAAAAACATCACGGGGTGGTGCGCATTGTATGGGTGTGTGTTACATTACATTCACTAGTAGGAGTGAGAAAAACATCACGGGGTTGTGCGCATTGTATGGGTGTGTGTTACATTAGATTCACTACTAGGAGTGACAAAAACATCACGGGGTGGTGCGCATTGTATGGGTGTGTGTTACATTGGATTCACTAGTAGGAGTGAGAAAAACATCACGGGGTGGTGCGCATTGTATGGGTGTGTGTTACATTGGATTCACTAGTAGGAGTGAGAAAAACATCACGGGGTGGTGCGCATTGTATGGGTGTGTGTTACATTGGATTCACTAGTAGGAGTGAGAAAAACATCACGGGGTGGTGCGCATTGTATGGGTGTGTGTTACATTGGATTCACTAGTAGAAGTGAGAAAAACATCACGGGGTGGTGCGCATTGTATGGGTGTGTGTTACATTACATTCACTAGTAGGAGTGAGAAAAACATCACGGGATGGTGCGCATTGTATGGGTGTGTGTTACATTACATTCACTAGTAGCAGTGAGAAAAACAACACGGGGTGGTGCGCATTGTATGGGTGTGTGTTACATTAGATTCACTAGTAGCAGTTAGAAAAACATCACGGGGTGGCGCACATTGTATGGGTGTGTGTTACATTGGATTCACTAGTAGGAGTGAGAAAAATATCACGGGGTGGTGCGCATTGTATGGGTGTGTGTTACATTACATTCACTAGTAGGAGTGAGAAAAACATCACGGGGTGGTGCGCATTGTATGGGTGTGTGTTACATTACATTCACTAGTAGGAGTGAGAAAAACATCACGGGGTGGTGCGCATTGTATGGGTGTGTGTTACATTACATTCACTAGTAGGAGTGAGAAAAACATCACGGGGTGGTGCGCATTGTATGGGTGTGTGTTACATTAGATTCACTAGTAGCAGTGAGAAAAACATCACGGGGTGGTGCGCATTGTATGGGTGTGTGTTACATTACGTTCACTAGTAGGAGTGAGAAAAACATCACGGGGTGGTGCGCATTGTATGGGTGTGTGTTACATTACATTCACTAGTAGGAGTGAGAAAAACATCACGGGGTGGTGCGCATTGTATGGGTGTGTGTTACATTACATTCACTAGTAGGAGTGAGAAAAACATCACGGGGTGGTGCGCATTGTATGGGTGTGTGTTACATTACATTCACTAGTAGGAGTGAGAAAAACATCACGGGGTGGTGCGCATTGTATGGGTGTGTGTTACATTACATTCACTATTAGGAGTGAGAAAAACATCACGGGGTGGTGCGCATTGTATGGGTGTGTGTTACATTACGTTCACTAGTAGCAGTGAGAAAAACATCACGGGGTGGTGCGCATTGTATGGGTGTGTGTTACATTACGTTCACTAGTAGCAGTGAGAAAAACATCATGGGGTGGTGCGCATTGTATGTGTGTGTTACATTACGTTCACTAGTAGGAGTGAGAAAAACATCACGCGGTGGTGCGCATTGTATGGGTGTGTGTTACATTAGATTCACTAGTAGGAGTGAGAAAAACATCACGGGGTGGTGCGCATCGTATGGGTGTGTGTTACATTAGATTCACTAGTAGGAGTGAGAAAAACATCACGGGGTGGTGCGCATTGTATGGGTGTGTGTTACATTAGATTCACTAGTAGCATTGAGAACAACATCACGGGGTGGTGCGCATTGTATGGGTGTGTGTTACATTAGATTCACTAGTAGCAGTGAGAAAAACATCACGGGGTGGTGCGCATTGTATGGGTGTGTGTTACATTAGATTCACTAGTAGCAGTGAGAAAAACATCACGAGGTGGTGCGCATTGTATGGGTGTGTGTTACATTACATTCACTAGTAGCAGTGAGAAAAACATCACGGGGTGGTGCGCATTGTATGGGTGTGTGTTACATTACATTCACTAGTAGCAGTGAGAAAAACATCACGGGGTGGTGCGCATTGTATGGGTGTGTGTTACATTACATTCACTAGTAGCAGTGAGAAAAACATCACGGGGTGGTGCGCATTGTATGGGTGTGTGTTACATTAGATTCACTAGTAGCAGTGAGGAAAACATCACGGGGTGGTGCGCATTGTATGGGTGTGTGTTACATTAGATTCACTAGTAGCAGTGAGAAAAACATCACGGGGTGGTGCGCATTGTATGGGTGTGTGTTACATTACATTCACTAGTAGGAGTGAGAAAAACATCACGGGGTGGTGCGCATTGTATGGGTGTGTGTTACATTAGATTCACTAGTAGCAGTGAGAAAAACATCACGGGGTGGTGCGCATTGTATGGGTGTGTGTTACATTACGTTCACTAGTGGCAGTGAGAAAAACATCACGGGGTGGTGCGCATTGCATGTGTGTGTTACATTACGTTCACTAGTAGGAGTGAGAAAAACATCACGCGGTGGTGCGCATTGTATGGGTGTGTGTTACATTAGATTCACTAGTAGGAGTGAGAAAAACATCACGGGGTGGTGCGTATTGTATGGGTGTGTGTTACATTACATTCACTAGTAGGAGCGAGAAAAACATCACGGGGTGGTGCGCATTGTATGGGTGTGTGTTACATTAGATTCACTAGTAGCAGTGAGAAAAACATCACGGGGTGGTGCGCATTGTATGGGTGTGTGTTACATTAGATTCACCAGTAGCAGTGAGAAAAACATCACGGGGTGGTGCGCATTGTATGGGTGTGTGTTACATTAGATTCACTAGTAGCAGTGAGAAAAACATCACGGGGTGGTGCGCATTGTATGGGTGTGTGTTACATTAGATTCACTAGTAGCAGTGAGAAAAACATCACGGGGTGGTGCGCATTGTATGGGTGTGTGTTACATTACATTCACTAGTAGCAGTGAGAAAAACATCACGGGGTGGTGCGCATTGTATGGGTGTGTGTTACATTAGATTCACTAGTAGCAGTGAGAAAAACATCACGGGGTGGTGCGCATTGTATGGGTGTGTGTTACATTACATTCACTAGTAGGAGTGAGAAAAACATCACGGGGTTATGCGCATTGTATGGGTGTGTGTTACATTAGATTCACTAGTAGGAGTGAGAAAAACATCACGGGGTGGTGCGCATTGTATGGGTGTGTGTTACATTGGATTCACTAGTAGGAGTGAGAAAAACATCACGGGGTGGTGCGCATTGTATGGGTGTGTGTTACATTGGATTCACTAGTAGGAGTGAGAAAAACATCACGGGGTGGTGCGCATTGTATGGGTGTGTGTTACATTGGATTCACTAGTAGGAGTGAGAAAAACATCACGGGGTGGTGCGCATTGTATGGGTGTGTGTTACATTGGATTCACTAGTAGGAGTGAGAAAAACACGGGGTGGTGCGCATTGTATGGGTGTGTGTTACATTACATTCACTAGTAGGAGTGAGAAAAACATCACGGGATGGTGCGCATTGTATGGGTGTGTGTTACATTACATTCACTAGTAGCAGTGAGAAAAACAACACGGGGTGGTGCGCATTGTATGGGTGTGTGTTACATTAGATTCACTAGTAGCAGTTAGAAAAACATCACGGGGTGGCGCGCATTGTATGGGTGTGTGTTACATTGGATTCACTAGTAGGAGTGAGAAAAATATCACGGGGTGGTGCGCATTGTATGGGTGTGTGTTACATTACATTCACTAGTAGGAGTGAGAAAAACATCACGGGGTGGTGCGCATTGTATGGGTGTGTGTTACATTACATTCACTAGTAGGAGTGAGAAAAACATCTCGGGGTGGTGCGCATTGTATGGGTGTGTGTTACATTACATTCACTAGTAGGAGTGAGAAAAACATCACGGGGTGGTGCGCATTGTATGGGTGTGTGTTACATTACGTTCACTAGTAGCAGTGAGAAAAACATCACGGGGTGGTGCGCATTGTATGGGTGTGTGTTACATTACGTTCACTAGTAGCAGTGAGAAAAACATCATGGGGTGGTGCGCATTGTATGTGTGTGTTACATTACGTTCACTAGTAGGAGTGAGAAAAACATCACGCGGTGGTGCGCATTGTATGGGTGTGTGTTACATTAGATTCACTAGTAGGAGTGAGAAAAACATCACGGGGTGGTGCGCATTGTATGGGTGTGTGTTACATTAGATTCACTAGTAGGAGTGAGAAAAACATCACGGGGTGGTGCGCATTGTATGGGTGTGTGTTACATTAGATTCACTAGTAGCATTGAGAAAAACATCCCGGGGTGGTGCGCATTGTATGGGTGTGTGTTACATTAGATTCACTAGTAGCAGTGAGAAAAACATCACGGGGTGGTGCGCATTGTATGGGTGTGTGTTACATTAGATTCACTAGTAGCAGTGAGAAAAACATCACGGGGTGGTGCGCATTGTATGGGTGTGTGTTACATTAGATTCACTAGTAGCAGTGAGAAAAACATCACGGGGGGGTGCGCATTGTATGGGTGTGTGTTACATTACATTCACTAGTAGGAGTGAGAAAAACATCACGCGGTGGTGCGCATTGTATGGGTGTGTGTTACATTAGATTCACTAGTAGCAGTGAGAAAAACATCACGGGGTGGTGCGCATTGCATGGGTGTGTGTTACATTAGATTCACTAGTAGGAGTGAGAAAAACATCACGGGGTGGTGCGCATTGTATGGGTGTGTGTTACATTACGTTCACTAGTAGCAGTGAGAAAAACATCACGGGGTGGTGCGCATTGTATGGGTGTGTGTTACATTACGTTCACTAGTAGCAGTGAGAAAAACATCATGGGGTGGTGCGCATTGTATGTGTGTGTTACATTACGTTCACTAGTAGGAGTGAGAAAAACATCACGCGGTGGTGCGCATTGTATGGGTGTGTGTTACATTAGATTCACTAGTAGGAGTGAGAAAAACATCACGGGGTGGTGCGCATTGTATGGGTGTGTGTTACATTAGATTCACTAGTAGGAGTGAGAAAAACATCACGGGGTGGTGCGCATTGTATGGGTGTGTGTTACATTAGATTCACTAGTAGCATTGAGAAAAACATCCCGGGGTGGTGCGCATTGTATGGGTGTGTGTTACATTAGATTCACTAGTAGCAGTGAGAAAAACATCACGGGGTGGTGCGCATTGTATGGGTGTGTGTTACATTAGATTCACTAGTAGCAGTGAGAAAAACATCACGGGGTGGTGCGCATTGTATGGGTGTGTGTTACATTAGATTCACTAGTAGCAGTGAGAAAAACATCACGGGGGGGTGCGCATTGTATGGGTGTGTGTTACATTACATTCACTAGTAGGAGTGAGAAAAACATCACGCGGTGGTGCGCATTGTATGGGTGTGTGTTACATTAGATTCACTAGTAGCAGTGAGAAAAACATCACGGGGTGGTGCGCATTGCATGGGTGTGTGTTACATTAGATTCACTAGTAGGAGTGAGAAAAACATCACGGGGTGGTGCGCATTGTATGGGTGTGTGTTACATTAGATTCACTAGTAGCAGTGAGAAAAACATCACGGGGTGGTGCGCATTGTATGGGTGTGTGTTACATTAGATTCACTAGTAGCAGTGAGAAAAACATCACGGGGTGGTGCGCATTGTATGGGTGTGTGTTACATTAGATTCACTAGTAGCAGTGAGAAAAACATCACGGGGTGGTGCGCATTGTATGGGTGTGTGTTACATTAGATTCACTAGTAGCAGTGAGAAAAACATCACGGCGTGGTGCGCATTGTATGGGTGTGTGTTACATTACATTCACTAGTAGGAGTGAGAAAAACATCACGGGGTGGTGCGCATTGTATGGGTGTGTGTTACATTGGATTCACTAGTAGGAGTGAGAAAAACATCACGGAGTGGTGCGCATTGTATGGGTGTGTGTTACATTGGATTCACTAGTAGGAGTGAGAAAAACATCACGGGGTGGTGCGCATTGTATGGGTGTGTGTTACATTGGATTCACTAGTAGGAGTGAGAAAAACATCACGGGGTGGTGCGCATTGTATGGGTGTGTGTTACATTGGATTCACTAGTAGCAGTGAGAAAAACATCACGGGGTGGTGCGCATTGTATGGGTGTGTGTTACATTAGATTCACTAGTAGCAGTGAGAAAAACATCACGGGGTGGTGCGCATTGTATGGGTGTGTGTTACATTACATTCACTAGTAGCAGTGAGAAAAACATCACGGGGTGGTGCGCATTGTATGGGTGTGTGTTACATTACATTCACTAGTAGCAGTGAGAAAAACATCACGGGGTGGTGCGCATTGTATGGGTGTGTGTTACATTAGATTCACTAGTAGCAGTGAGGAAAACATCACGGGGTGGTGCGCATTGTATGGGTGTGTGTTACATTGGATTCACTAGTAGGAGTGAGAAAAACATCACGGGGATGTGCGCATTGTATGGGTGTGTGTTACATTGGATTCACTAGTAGGAGTGAGAAAAACATCACGGGGTGGTGCGCATTGTATGGGTGTGTGTTACATTGGATTCACTAGTAGGAGTGAGAAAAACATCACGGGGTGGTGCGCATTGTATGGGTGTGTGTTACATTGGATTCACTAGTAGGAGTGAGAAAAACATCACGGGGTGGTGCGCATTGTATGGGTGTGTGTTACATTAGATTCACTAGTAGGAGTGAGAAAAACATCACGGGGTGGTGCGCATTGTATGGGCGTGTGTTACATTACATTCACTAGTAGGAGTGAGAAAAACATCACGGGGTTGTGCGCATTGTATGGGTGTGTGTTACATTAGATTCACTAGTAGGAGTGAGAAAAACATCACGGGGTGGTGCGCATTGTATGGGTGTGTGTTACATTAGATTCACTAGTAGGAGTGAGAAAAACATCACGGGGTGGTGCGCATTGTATGGGTGTGTGTTACATTAGATTCACTATTAGCATTGAGAAAAACATCACGGGGTGGTGCGCATTGTATGGGTGTGTGTTACATTAGATTCACTAGTAGCAGTGAGAAAAACATCACGGGGTGGTGCGCATTGTATGGGTGTGTGTTACATTAGATTCACTAGTAGCAGTGAGAAAAACATCACGGGGTGGTGCGCATTGTATGGGTGTGTGTTACATTACATTCACTAGTAGCAGTGAGAAAAACATCACGGGGTGGTGCGCATTGTATGGGTGTGTGTTACATTACATTCACTAGTAGGAGTGAGAAAAACATCACGGGGTGGTGCGCATTGTATGGGTGTGTGTTACATTACATTCACTAGTAGGAGTGAGAAAAACATCACGGGGTGGTGCGCATTGTATGGGTGTGTGTTACATTACATTCACTAGTAGGAGTGAGAAAAACATCACGCGGTGGTGCGCATTGTATGGGTGTGTGTTACATTAGATTCACTAGTAGCAGTGAGAAAAACATCACGGGGTGGTGCGCATTGCATCGGTGTGTGTTACATTAGATTCACTAGTAGGAGTGAGAAAAACATCACGGGGTGGTGCGCATTGTATGGGTGTGTGTTACATTAGATTCACTAGTAGGAGTGAGAAAAACATCACGGGGTGGTGCGCATTGTATGGGTGTGTGTTACATTACATTCACTAGCAGCAGTGAGAAAAACATCACGGGGTGGTGCGCATTGTATGGGTGTGTGTTACATTAGATTCACTAGTAGGAGTGAGAAAAACATCACGGGGTGTTGCGCATTGTATGGGTGTCTGTTACATTAGATTCACTAGTAGCAGTGAGAAAAACATCACGGGGTGGTGCGCATTGTATGGGTGTGTGTTACATTAGATTCACTAGTAGCAGTGAGAAAAACATCACGGGGTGGTGCGCATTGTATGGGTGTGTGTTACATTACATTCACTAGTAGCAGTGAGAAAAACATCACGGGGTGGTGCGCATTGTATGGGTGTGTGTTACATTAGATTCACTAGTAGCAGTGAGAAAAACATCACGGGGTGGTGCGCATTGTATGGGTGTGTGTTACATTACATTCACTAGTAGGAGTGAGAAAAACATCACGGGGTTGTGTGCATTGTATGGGTGTGTGTTACATTAGATTCACCACTAGGAGTGAGAAAAACATCACGGGGTGGTGCGCATTGTATGGGTGTGTGTTACATTGGATTCACTAGTAGCAGTGAGAAAAACATCACGGGGTGTTGCGCATTGTATGGGTGTGTGTTACATTGGATTCACTAGTAGGAGTGAGAAAAACATCACGGGGTGGTGCGCATTGTATGGGTGTGTGTTACATTGGATTCACTAGTAGGAGTGAGAAAAACATCACGGGGTGGTGCGCATTGTATGGGTGTGTGTTACATTAGATTCACTAGTAGGAGTGAGAAAAACATCACGGGGTGGTGTGCATTGTATGGGTGTGTGTTACATTACATTCACTAGTAGCAGTGAGAAAAACATCACGGGGTGGTGCGCATTGTATGGGTGTGTGTTACATTAGATTCACTAGTAGCAGTGAGAAAAACATCACGGGGTGTTGCGCATTGTATGGGTGTCTGTTACATTAGATTCACTAGTAGCAGTGAGAAAAACATCACGGGGTGGTGCGCATTGTATGGGTGTGTGTTACATTAGATTCACTAGTAGCAGTGAGAAAAACATCACGGGGTGGTGCGCATTGTATGGGTGTGTGTTACATTACATTCACTAGTAGCAGTGAGAAAAACATCACGGGGTGGTGTGCATTGTATGGGTGTGTGTTACATTAGATTCACTAGTAGCAGTGAGAAAAACATCACGGGGTGGTGCGCATTGTATGGGTGTGTGTTACATTACATTCACTAGTAGGAGTGAGAAAAACATCACGGGGTTGTGTGCATTGTATGGGTGTGTGTTACATTAGATTCACCACTAGGAGTGAGAAAAACATCACGGGGTGGTGCGCATTGTATGGGTGTGTGTTACATTGGATTCACTAGTAGCAGTGAGAAAAACATCACGGGGTGTTGCGCATTGTATGGGTGTGTGTTACATTGGATTCACTAGTAGGAGTGAGAAAAACATCACGGGGTGGTGCGCATTGTATGGGTGTGTGTTACATTGGATTCACTAGTAGGAGTGAGAAAAACATCACGGGGTGGTGCGCATTGTATGGGTGTGTGTTACATTGGATTCACTAGTAGAAGTGAGAAAAACATCACGGGGTGGTGCGCATTGTATGGGTGTGTGTTACATTACATTCACTAGTAGGAGTGAGAAAAACATCACGGGATGGTGCGCATTGAATGGGTGTGTGTTACATTACATTCACTAGTAGCAGTGAGAAAAACAACACGGGGTGGTGCGCATTGTATGGGTGTGTGTTACATTAGATTCACTAGTAGCAGTTAGAAAAACATCACGGGGTGGCGCACATTGTATGGGTGTGTGTTACATTGGATTCACTAGTAGGAGTGAGAAAAACATCACGGGGTGGTGCACATTGTATGGGTGTGTGTTACATTAGATTCACTAGTAGCAGTGAGAAAAACATCACGGGGTGGTGCGCATTGTATGGGTGTGTGTTACATTACGTTCACTAGTAGCAGTGAGAAAAACATCACGGGGTGGTGCGCATTGTATGTGTGTGTTACATTACGTTCACTAGTAGGAGTGAGAAAAACATCACGCGGTGGTGCGCATTGTATGGGTGTGTGTTACATTAGATTCACTAGTAGGAGTGAGAAAAACATCACGGGGTGGTGCGCATTGTATGGGTGTGTGTTACATTAGATTCACTAGTAGGAGTGAGAAAAACATCACGGGGTGGTGCGCATTGTATGGGTGTGTGTTACATTAGATTCACTAGTAGCAGTGAGAAAAACCTCACGGGGTGGTGCGCATTGTATGGGTGTGTGTTACATTAGATTCACTAGTAGCAGTGAGAAAAACATCACGGGGTGGTGCGCATTGTATGGGTGTGTGTTACATTAGATTCACTAGTAGCAGTGAGAAAAACATCACGGGGTGGTGCGCATTGTATTGGTGTGTGTTACATTAGATTCACTAGTAGCAGTGAGAAAAACATCACGGGGTGGTGCGCATTTTATGGGTGTGTGTTACATTACATTCACTAGTAGCAGTGAGAAAAACATCACGGGGTGGTGCGCATTGTATGGGTGTGTGTTACATTAGATTCACTAGTAGCAGTGAGAAAAACATCACGGGGTGGTGCGCATTGTATGGGTGTGTGTTACATTACATTCACTAGTAGGAGTGAGAAAAACATCACGGGGTGGTGCGCATTGTATGGGTGTGTGTTACATTACATTCACTAGTAGGAGTGAGAAAAACATCACGCGGTGGTGCGCATTGTATGGGTGTGTGTTACATTAGATTCACTAGTAGCAGTGAGAAAAACATCACGGGGTGGTGCGCATTGCATGGGTGTGTGTTACATTAGATTCACTAGTAGGAGTGAGAAAAACATCACGGGGTGGTGCGCATTGTATGGGTGTGTGTTACATTAGATTCACTAGTAGCAGTGAGAAAAACATCACGGGGTGGTGCGCATTGTATGGGTGTGTGTTACATTAGATTCACTAGTAGCAGTGAGAAAAACATCACGGGGTGGTGCGCATTGTATGGGTGTGTGTTACATTAGATTCACTAGTAGCAGTGAGAAAAACATCACGGGGTGGTGCGCATTGTATGGGTGTGTGTTACATTAGATTCACTAGTAGCAGTGAGAAAAACATCACGGGGTGGTGCGCATTGTATGGGTGTGTGTTACATTAGATTCACTAGTAGCAGTGAGAAAAACATCACGGGGTGGTGCGCATTGTATGGGTGTGTGTTACATTACATTCACTAGTAGGAGTGAGAAAAACATCACGGGGTGGTGCGCATTGTATGGGTGTGTGTTACATTAGATTCACTAGTAGGAGTGAGAAAAACATCACGGGGTGGTGCGCATTGTATGGGTGTGTGTTACATTGGATTCACTAGTAGGAGTGAGAAAAACATCACGGGGTGGTGCGCATTGTATGGGTGTGTGTTACATTGGATTCACTAGTAGCAGTGAGAAAAACATCACGGGGTGGTGCGCATTGTATGGGTGTGTGTTACATTAGATTCACTAGTAGCAGTGAGAAAAACATCACGAGGTGGTGCGCATTGTATGGGTGTGTGTTACATTACATTCACTAGTAGCAGTGAGAAAAACATCACGGGGTGGTGCGCATTGTATGGGTGTGTGTTACATTACATTCACTAGTAGCAGTGAGAAAAACATCACGGGGTGGTGCGCATTGTATGGGTGTGTGTTACATTACATTCACTAGTAGCAGTGAGAAAAACATCACGGGGTGGTGCGCATTGTATGGGTGTGTGTTACATTAGATTCACTAGTAGCAGTGAGGAAAACATCACGGGGTGGTGCGCATTGTATGGGTGTGTGTTACATTAGATTCACTAGTAGCAGTGAGAAAAACATCACGGGGTGGTGCGCATTGTATGGGTGTGTGTTACATTACATTCACTAGTAGCAGTGAGAAAAACAACACGGGGTGGTGCGCATTGTATGTGTGTGTGTTACATTAGATTCACTAGTAGCAGTTAGAAAAACAACACGGGGTGGCGCGCACGCATTGTATGGGTGTGTGTTACATTGGATTCACTAGTAGGAGTGAAAAATATCACGGGGTGGTGCGCATTGTATGGGTGTGTGTTACATTAGTTCACTAGTAGGAGTGAGAAAACATCACGGGGTGGTGCGCATTGTATGGGTGTGTGTTACATTACATTCACTAGTAGGAGTGAGAAAAACATCACGGGGTGGTGCGCATTGTATGGGTGTGTGTTACATTACATTCACTAGTAGGAGTGAGAAAAACATCACGGGGTGGTGCGCATTTTATGGGTGTGTGTTACATTACATTCACTAGTAGGAGTGAGAAAAACATCACGGGGTGGTGCGCATTGTATGGGTGTGTGTTACATTACATTCACTAGTAGCAGTGAGAAAACATCACGGGGTGGTGCGCATTGTATGGGTGTGTGTTACATTAGATTCACTAGTAGGAGTGAGAAAAACATCACGGGGTGGTGCGCATTGTATGGGTGTGTGTTACATTAGATTCACTAGTAGGAGTGAGAAAAACATCACGGGGTGGTGCGCATTGTATGGGTGTGTGTTACATTAGATTCACTAGTAGCAGTGAGAAAAACATCACGGGGTGGTGCGCATTGTATGGGTGTGTGTTACATTACATTCACTAGTAGCAGTGAGGAAAACATCACGGGGTGGTGCGCATTGTATGGGTGTGTGTTACATTAGATTCACTAGTAGCAGTGAGAAAACATCACGGGGTGGTGCGCATTGTATGGGTGTGTGTTACATTAGATTCACTAGTAGCAGTGAGAAAACATCACGGGGTGGTGCGCATTGTATGGGTGTGTGTTACATTAGATTCACTAGTAGAGTGAGAAAAACATCACGGGGTGGTGCGCATTGTATGGGTGTGTGTTACATTAGATTCACTAGTAGGAGTGAGAAAAACATCACGGGGTGGTGCGCATTGTATGGGTGTGTGTTACATTAGATTCACTAGTAGCAGTGAGAAAAACATCACGGGGTGGTGCGCATTGTATGGGTGTGTGTTACATTACATTCACTAGTAGCAGTGAGAAAACATCACGGGGTGGTGCGCATTGTATGGGTGTGTGTTACATTACATTCACTAGTAGGAGTGAGAAAAACATCACGGGGTGGTGCGCATTGTATGGGTGTGTGTTACATTACATTCACTAGTAGGAGTGAGAAAAACATCACGGGGTGGTGCGCATTGTATGGGTGTGTGTTACATTAGATTCACTAGTAGGAGTGAGAAAAACATCACGGGGTGGTGCGCATTGTATGGGTGTGTGTTACATTAGATTCACTAGTAGGAGTGAGAAAAACATCACGGGGTGGTGCGCATTGTATGGGTGTGTGTTACATTACATTCACTAGTAGGAGTGAGAAAAACATCACGGGGTGGTGCGCATTGTATGGGTGTGTGTTACATTACATTCACTAGTAGAGTGAGAAAAACATCACGGGGTGGTGCGCATTGTATGGGTGTGTGTTACATTAGATTCACTAGTAGGAGTGAGAAAAACATCACGGGGTGGTGCGCATTGTATGGGTGTGTGTTACATTAGATTCACTAGTAGCAGTGAGAAAAACATCACGGGGTGGTGCGCATTGTATGGGTGTGTGTTACATTAGATTCACTAGTAGCAGTGAGAAAAACATCACGGGGTGGTGCGCATTGTATGGGTGTGTGTTACATTACATTCACTAGTAGCAGTGAGAAAAACATCACGGGGTTGTGCGCATTGTATGGGTGTGTGTTACATTAGATTCACTAGTAGCAGTGAGAAAAACATCACGGGGTGGTGCGCATTGTATGGGTGTGTGTTACATTACATTCACTAGTAGGAGTGAGAAAAACATCACGGGGTTGTGCGCATTGTATGGGTGTGTGTTACATTAGATTCACTAGTAGCAGTGAGAAAAACATCACGGGGTGGTGCGCATTGTATGGGTGTGTGTTACATTGGATTCACTAGTAGGAGTGAGAAAAACATCACGGGGTGGTGCGCATTGTATGGGTGTGTGTTACATTGATTCACTAGTAGGAGTGAGAAAAACATCACGGGGTGGTGCGCATTGTATGGGTGTGTGTTACATTGGATTCACTAGTAGGAGTGAGAAAAACATCACGGGTGGTGCGCATTGTATGGGTGTGTGTTACATTACATTCACTAGTAGGAGTGAGAAAAACATCACGGGATGGTGCGCATTGTATGGGTGTGTGTTACATTACATTCACTAGTAGCAGTGAGAAAAACAACACGGGGTGGTGCGCATTGTATGGGTGTTTTGTTACATTAGATTCACTAGTAGCAGTGAGAAAAACATCACGGGGTGGTGCGCATTGTATGGGTGTGTGTTACATTGGATTCACTAGTAGGAGTGAGAAAAATATCACGGGGTGGTGCGCATTGTATGGGTGTGTGTTACATTACATTCACTAGTAGGAGTGAGAAAAACATCACGGGGTGGTGCGCATTGTATGGGTGTGTGTTACATTACATTCACTAGTAGGAGTGAGAAAAACATCACGGGGTGGTGCGCATTGTATGGGTGTGTGTTACATTACATTCACTAGTAGGAGTGAGAAAAACATCACGGGGTGGTGCGCATTGTATGGGTGTGTGTTACATTAAATTCACTAGTAGCAGTGAGAAAAACATCACGGGGTGGTGCGCATTGTATGGGTGTTTGTTACATTACGTTCACTAGTAGCAGTGAGAAAAACATCACGGGGTGGTGCGCATTGTATGTGTGTGTTACATTACGTTCACTAGTAGGAGTGAGAAAAACATCACGCGGTGGTGCGCATTGTATGGGTGTGTGTTACATTAGATTCACTAGTAGGAGTGATAAAAACATCACGGGTGGTGCGCATTGTATGGGTGTGTGTTACATTAGATTCACTAGTAGGAGTGAGAAAAACATCACGGGGTGGTGCGCATTGTATGGGTGTGTGTTACATTAGATTCACTAGTAGCAGTGAGAAAACATCACGGGGTGGTGCGCATTGTATGGGTGTGTGTTACATTAGATTCACTAGTAGCAGTGAGAAAAACATCACGGGGTGGTGCGCATTGTATGGGTGTGTGTTACATTAGATTCACTAGTAGCAGTGAGAAAAACATCACGGGGTGGTGCGCATTGTATGGGTGTGTGTTACATTAGATTCACTAGTAGCAGTGAGAAAAACATCACGGGGTGGTGCGCATTGTATGGGTGTGTGTTACATTAGATTCACTAGTAGCAGTGAGAAAACATCACGGGGTGGTGCGCATTGTATGGGTGTGTGTTACATTACATTCACTAGTAGGAGTGAGAAAAACATCACGGGGTTGTGCGCATTGTATGGGTGTGTGTTACATTAGATTCACTAGTAGGAGTGAGAAAAACATCACGGGGTGGTGCGCATTGTATGGGTGTGTGTTACATTGGATTCACTAGTAGGAGTGAGAAAAACATCACGGGGTTGTGCGCATTGTATGGGTGTGTGTTACATTTGGATTCACTAGTAGGAGTGAGAAAAACATCACGGGGTGGTGCGCATTGTATGGGTGTGTGTTACATTGGATTCACTAGTAGGAGTGAGAAAAACATCACGGGGTCGTGCGCATTGTATGGGTGTGTGTTACATTGGATTCACTAGTAGGAGTGAGAAAAACATCACGGGTGGTGCGCATTGTATGGGTGTGTGTTACATTACATTCACTAGTAGGAGTGAGAAAAACATCACGGGATGGTGCGCATTGTATGGGTGTGTGTTACATTACATTCACTAGTAGCAGTGAGAAAAACAACACGGGGTGGTGCGCATTGTATGGGTGTGTGTTACATTAGATTCACTAGTAGGAGTGAGAAAAACATCACGGGGTGGTGCGCATTGTATGGGTGTGTGTTACATTAGATTCACTAGTAGCAGTGAGAAAAACATCACGGGGTGGTGCGCATTGTATGGGTGTGTGTTACATTAGATTCACTAGTAGCAGTGAGAAAAACATCACGGGGTGGTGCGCATTGTATGTGTGTGTGTTACATTAGATTCACTAGTAGCAGTGAGAAAAACATCACTGGGTGGTGCGCATTGTATGGGTGTGTGTTACATTAGATTCACTAGTAGCAGTGAGAAAAACATCACGGGGTGGTGCGCATTGTATGGGTGTGTGTTACATTAGATTCACTAGTAGCAGTGAGAAAAACATCACGGGGTGGTGCGCATTGTATGGGTGTGTGTTACATTACATTCACTAGTAGGAGTGAGAAAAACATCACGGGGTGGTGAGCATTGTATGGGTGTGTGTTACATTAGATTCACTAGTAAGAGTGAGAAAAACATCACGGGGTGGTGCGCATTGTATGGGTGTGTGTTACATTGGATTCACTAGTAGGAGTGAGAAAAACATCACGGGGTGGTGCGCATTGTATGGGTGTGTGTTACATTGGATTCACTAGTAGGAGTGAGAAACACATCACGGGGTGGTGCGCATTGTATGGGTGTGTGTTACATTGGATTCACTAGTAGGAGTGAGAAAAACATCACGGGGTGGTGCGCATTGTATGGGTGTGTGTTACATTGGATTCACTAGTAGGAGTGAGAAAAACATCACGGGGTGGTGCGCATTGTATGGGTGTGTGTTACATTGGATTCACTAGTAGGAGTGAGAAAAACATCACGGGGTGGTGCGCATTGTATGGGTGTGTGTTACATTGGATTCACTAGTAGGAGTGAGAAAAACATCACGGGGTGGTGCGCATTGTATGGGTGTGTGTTACATTGGATTCACTAGTAGGAGTGAGAAAAACATCACGGGGTGGTGCGCATTGTATGGGTGTGTGTTACATTACATTCACTAGTAGGAGTGAGAAAAACATCACGGGATGGTGCGCATTGTATGGGTGTGTGTTACATTACATTCACTAGTTGCAGTGAGAAAAACAACACGGGGTGGTGCGCATTGTATGGGTGTGTGTTACATTAGATTCACTAGTAGCAGTTAGAAAAACATCACGGGGTGGCGCGCATTGTATGGGTGTGTGTTACATTGGATTCACTAGTAGGAGTGAGAAAAACATCACGGGGTCGTGCGCATTGTATGGGTGTGTGTTACATTGGATTCACTAGTAGGAGTGAGAAAAACATCACGGGGTGGTGCGCATTGTATGGGTGTGTGTTACATTACATTCACTAGTAGGAGTGAGAAAAACATCACGGGATGGTGCGCATTGTATGGGTGTGTGTTACATTGGATTCACTAGTAGGAGTGAGAAAAACATCACGGGGTTGTGCGCATTGTATGGGTGTGTGTTACATTGGATTCACTAGTAGGAGTGAGAAAAACATCACGGGGTGGTGCGCATTGTATGGGTGTGTGTTACATTGGATTCACTAGTAGGAGTGAGAAAAACATCACGGGGTCGTGCGCATTGTATGGGTGTGTGTTACATTGGATTCACTAGTAGGAGTGAGAAAAACATCACGGGGTGGTGCGCATTGTATGGGTGTGTGTTACATTACATTCACTAGTAGGAGTGAGAAAAACATCACGGGATGGTGCGCATTGTATGGGTGTGTGTTACATTACATTCACTAGTAGCAGTGAGAAAAACAACACGGGGTGGTGCGCATTGTATGGGTGTGTGTTACATTAGATTCACTAGTAGGAGTGAGAAAAACATCACGGGGTGGTGCGCATTGTATGGGTGTGTGTTACATTAGATTCACTAGTAGCAGTGAGAAAAACATCACGGGGTGGTGCGCATTGTATGGGTGTGTGTTACATTAGATTCACTAGTAGCAGTGAGAAAAACATCACGGGGTGGTGCGCATTGTATGTGTGTGTGTTACATTAGATTCACTAGTAGCAGTGAGAAAAACATCACTGGGTGGTGCGCATTGTATGGGTGTGTGTTACATTAGATTCACTAGTAGCAGTGAGAAAAACATCACGGGGTGGTGCGCATTGTATGGGTGTGTGTTACATTAGATTCACTAGTAGCAGTGAGAAAAACATCACGGGGTGGTGCGCATTGTATGGGTGTGTGTTACATTACATTCACTAGTAGGAGTGAGAAAAACATCACGGGGTGGTGAGCATTGTATGGGTGTGTGTTACATTAGATTCACTAGTAAGAGTGAGAAAAACATCACGGGGTGGTGCGCATTGTATGGGTGTGTGTTACATTGGATTCACTAGTAGGAGTGAGAAAAACATCACGGGGTGGTGCGCATTGTATGGGTGTGTGTTACATTGGATTCACTAGTAGGAGTGAGAAACACATCACGGGGTGGTGCGCATTGTATGGGTGTGTGTTACATTGGATTCACTAGTAGGAGTGAGAAAAACATCACGGGGTGGTGCGCATTGTATGGGTGTGTGTTACATTGGATTCACTAGTAGGAGTGAGAAAAACATCACGGGGTGGTGCGCATTGTATGGGTGTGTGTTACATTGGATTCACTAGTAGGAGTGAGAAAAACATCACGGGGTGGTGCGCATTGTATGGGTGTGTGTTACATTGGATTCACTAGTAGGAGTGAGAAAAACATCACGGGGTGGTGCGCATTGTATGGGTGTGTGTTACATTGGATTCACTAGTAGGAGTGAGAAAAACATCACGGGGTGGTGCGCATTGTATGGGTGTGTGTTACATTACATTCACTAGTAGGAGTGAGAAAAACATCACGGGATGGTGCGCATTGTATGGGTGTGTGTTACATTACATTCACTAGTTGCAGTGAGAAAAACAACACGGGGTGGTGCGCATTGTATGGGTGTGTGTTACATTAGATTCACTAGTAGCAGTTAGAAAAACATCACGGGGTGGCGCGCATTGTATGGGTGTGTGTTACATTGGATTCACTAGTAGGAGTGAGAAAAACATCACGGGGTCGTGCGCATTGTATGGGTGTGTGTTACATTGGATTCACTAGTAGGAGTGAGAAAAACATCACGGGGTGGTGCGCATTGTATGGGTGTGTGTTACATTACATTCACTAGTAGGAGTGAGAAAAACATCACGGGATGGTGCGCATTGTATGGGTGTGTGTTACATTACATTCACTAGTAGCAGTGAGAAAAACAACACGGGGTGGTGCGCATTGTATGGGTGTGTGTTACATTGGATTCACTAGTAGGAGTGAGAAAAACATCACGGGGTCGTGCGCATTGTATGGGTGTGTGTTACATTGGATTCACTAGTAGGAGTGAGAAAAACATCACGGGGTGGTGCGCATTGTATGGGTGTGTGTTACATTACATTCACTAGTAGGAGTGAGAAAAACATCACGGGATGGTGCGCATTGTATGGGTGTGTGTTACATTACATTCACTAGTAGCAGTGAGAAAAACAACACGGGGTGGTGCGCATTGTATGGGTGTGTGTTACATTAGATTCACTAGTAGGAGTGAGAAAAACATCACGGGGTGGTGCGCATTGTATGGGTGTGTGTTACATTAGATTCACTAGTAGCAGTGAGAAAAACATCACGGGGTGGTGCGCATTGTATGGGTGTGTGTTACATTAGATTCACTAGTAGCAGTGAGAAAAACATCACGGGGTGGTGCGCATTGTATGGGTGTGTGTTACATTAGATTCACTAGTAGCAGTGAGAAAAACATCACTGGGTGGTGCGCATTGTATGGGTGTGTGTTACATTAGATTCACTAGTAGCAGTGAGAAAAACATCACGGGGTGGTGCGCATTGTATGGGTGTGTGTTACATTAGATTCACTAGTAGCAGTGAGAAAAACATCACGGGGTGGTTCGCATTGTATGGGTGTGTGTTACATTACATTCACTAGTAGGAGTGAGAAAAACATCACGGGGTGGTGAGCATTGTATGGGTGTGTGTTACATTAGATTCACTAGTAAGAGTGAGAAAAACATCACGGGGTGGTGCGCATTGTATGGGTGTGTGTTACATTGGATTCACTAGTAGGAGTGAGTAAAACATCACGGGGTGGTGCGCATTGTATGGGTGTGTGTTACATTGGATTCACTAGTAGGAGTGAGAAAAACATCACGGGGTGGTGCGCATTGTATGGGTGTGTGTTACATTGGATTCACTAGTAGGAGTGAGAAAAACATCACGGGGTGGTGCGCATTGTATGGGTGTGTGTTACATTGGATTCACTAGTAGGAGTGAGAAAAACATCACGGGGTGGTGCGCATTGTATGGGTGTGTGTTACATTGGATTCACTAGTAGGAGTGAGAAAAACATCACGGGGTGGTGCGCATTGTATGGGTGTGTGTTACATTGGATTCACTAGTAGGAGTGAGAAAAACATCACGGGTGGTGCGCATTGTATGGGTGTGTGTTACATTGGATTCACTAGTAGGAGTGAGAAAAACATCACGGGGTGGTGCGCATTGTATGGGTGTGTGTTACATTACATTCACTAGTAGGAGTGAGAAAAACATCACGGGATGGTGCGCATTGTATGGGTGTGTGTTACATTACATTCACTAGTAGCAGTGAGAAAAACAACACGGGGTGGTGCGCATTGTATGGGTGTGTGTTACATTAGATTCACTAGTAGCAGTTAGAAAAACATCACGGGGTGGCGCGCATTGTATGGGTGTGTGTTACATTGGATTCACTAGTAGGAGTGAGAAAAATATCACGGGGTGGTGCGCATTGTATGGGTGTGTGTTACATTACATTCACTAGTAGGAGTGAGAAAAACATCACGGGGTGGTGCGCATTGTATGGGTGTGTGTTACATTACATTCACTAGTAGGAGTGAGAAAAACATCACGGGGTGGTGCGCATTGTATGGGTGTGTGTTACATTACATTCACTAGTAGCAGTGAGAAAAACATCACGGGGTGGTGCGCATTGTATGGGTGTGTGTTATATTACTTTCACTAGTAGCAGTGAGAAAAACATCACGGGGTGGTGCGCATTGTATGGGTGTGTGTTACATTACGTTCACTAGTAGCAGTGAGAAAAACATCACGGGGTGGTGCGCATTGTATGTGTGTGTTACATTACGTTCACTAGTAGGAGTGAGAAAAACATCACGCGGTGGTGCGCATTGTATGGGTGTGTGTTACATTAGATTCACTAGTAGGAGTGAGAAAAACATCACGGGGTGGTGCGCATTGTATGGGTGTGTGTTACATTAGATTCACTAGTAGGAGTGAGAAAAACATCACGGGGTGGTGCGCATTGTATGGGTGTGTGTTACATTGGATTCACTAGTAGGAGTGAGAAAAACATCACGGGGTGGTGCGCATTGTATGGGTGTGTGTTACATTGGATTCACTAGTAGGAGTGAGAAAAACATCACGGGGTGGTGCGCATTGTATGGGTTTGTGTTACATTACATTCACTAGTAGGAGTGAGAAAAACATCACGGGATGGTGCGCATTGTATGGGTGTGTGTTACATTACATTCACTAGTAGCAGTGAGAAAAACAACACGGGGTGGTGCGCATTGTATGGGTGTGTGTTACATTAGATTCACTAGTAGCAGTTAGAAAAACATCACGGGGTGGCACGCATTGTATGGGTGTGTGTTACATTGGATTCACTAGTAGGATTGAAAAATATCACGGGGTGGCGCGCATTGTATGGGTGTGTGTTACATTACATTCACTAGTAGGAGTGAGAAAAACATCACGGGGTGGTGCGCATTGTATGGGTGTGTGTTACATTACATTCACTAGTAGGAGTGAGAAAAACATCACGGGGTGGTGCGCATTGTATGGGTGTGTGTTACATTGGATTCACTAGTAGGAGTGAGAAAAACATCACGGGGTGGTGCGCATTGTATGGGTGTGTGTTACATTGGATTCACTAGTAGGAGTGAGAAAAACATCACGGGGTGGTGCGCATTGTATGGGTGTGTGTTACATTGGATTCACTAGTAGGAGTGAGAAAACATCACGGGGTGGTGCGCATTGTATGGGTGTGTGTTACATTGGATTCACTAGTAGGAGTGAGAAAAACATCACGGGGTGGTGCGCATTGTATGGGTGTGTGTTACATTGGATTCACTAGTAGGAGTGAGAAAAACATCACGGGGTGGTGCGCATTGTATGGGTGTGTGTTACATTACATTCACTAGTAGGAGTGAGAAAAACATCACGGGATGGTGCGCATTGTATGGGTGTGTGTTACATTACATTCACTAGTAGCAGTGAGAAAAACAACACGGGGTGGTGCGCATTGTATGGGTGTGTGTTACATTAGATTCACTAGTAGCAGTTAGAAAAACATCACGGGGTGGCGCGCATTGTATGGGTGTGTGTTACATTGGATTCACTAGTAGGAGTGAGAAAAATATCACGGGGTGGTGCGCATTGTATGGGTGTGTGTTACATTACATTCACTAGTAGGAGTGAGAAAAACATCACGGGGTGGTGCGCATTGTATGGGTGTGTGTTACATTACATTCACTAGTAGGAGTGAGAAAAACATCACGGGGTGGTGCGCATTGTATGGGTGTGTGTTACATTACATTCACTAGTAGCAGTGAGAAAAACATCACGGGGTGGTGCGCATTGTATGGGTGTGTGTTATATTACTTTCACTAGTAGCAGTGAGAAAAACATCACGGGGTGGTGCGCATTGTATGGGTGTGTGTTACATTACGTTCACTAGTAGCAGTGAGAAAAACATCACGGGGTGGTGCGCATTGTATGTGTGTGTTACATTACGTTCACTAGTAGGAGTGAGAAAAACATCACGCGGTGGTGCGCATTGTATGGGTGTGTGTTACATTAGATTCACTAGTAGGAGTGAGAAAAACATCACGGGGTGGTGCGCATTGTATGGGTGTGTGTTACATTAGATTCACTAGTAGGAGTGAGAAAAACATCACGGGGTGGTGCGCATTGTATGGGTGTGTGTTACATTGGATTCACTAGTAGGAGTGAGAAAAACATCACGGGGTGGTGCGCATTGTATGGGTGTGTGTTACATTGGATTCACTAGTAGGAGTGAGAAAAACATCACGGGGTGGTGCGCATTGTATGGGTTTGTGTTACATTACATTCACTAGTAGGAGTGAGAAAAACATCACGGGAAGGTGCGCATTGTATGGGTGTGTGTTACATTACATTCACTAGTAGCAGTGAGAAAAACAACACGGGGTGGTGCGCATTGTATGGGTGTGTGTTACATTAGATTCACTAGTAGCAGTTAGAAAAACATCACGGGGTGGCGCGCATTGTATGGGTGTGTGTTACATTGGATTCACTAGTAGGAGTGAAAAATATCACGGGGTGGCGCGCATTGTATGGGTGTGTGTTACATTACATTCACTAGTAGGAGTGAGAAAAACATCACGGGGTGGTGCGCATTGTATGGGTGTGTGTTACATTACATTCACTAGTAGGAGTGAGAAAAACATCACGGGGTGGTGCGCATTGTATGGGTGTGTGTTACATTGGATTCACTAGTAGGAGTGAGAAAAACATCACGGGGTGGTGCGCATTGTATGGGTGTGTGTTACATTGGATTCACTAGTAGGAGTGAGAAAAACATCACGGGGTGGTGCGCATTGTATGGGTGTGTGTTACATTGGATTCACTAGTAGGAGTGAGAAAAACATCACGGGGTGGTGCGCATTGTATGGGTGTGTGTTACATTGGATTCACTAGTAGGAGTGAGAAAAACATCACGGGGTGGTGCGCATTGTATGGGTGTGTGTTACATTGGATTCACTAGTAGGAGTGAGAAAAACATCACGGGGTGGTGCGCATTGTATGGGTGTGTGTTACATTACATTCACTAGTAGGAGTGAGAAAAACATCACGGGATGGTGCGCATTGTATGGGTGTGTGTTACATTACATTCACTAGTAGCAGTGAGAAAAACAACACGGGGTGGTGCGCATTGTATGGGTGTGTGTTACATTAGATTCACTAGTAGCAGTTAGAAAAACATCACGGGGTGGCGCGCATTGTATGGGTGTGTGTTACATTGGATTCACTAGTAGGAGTGAGAAAAATATCACGGGGTGGTGCGCATTGTATGGGTGTGTGTTACATTACATTCACTAGTAGGAGTGAGAAAAACATCACGGGGTGGTGCGCATTGTATGGGTGTGTGTTACATTACATTCACTAGTAGGAGTGAGAAAAACATCACGGGGTGGTGCGCATTGTATGGGTGTGTGTTACATTACATTCACTAGTAGCAGTGAGAAAAACATCACGGGGTGGTGAGCATTGTATGGGTGTGTGTTATATTACTTTCACTAGTAGCAGTGAGAAAAACATCACGGGGTGGTGCGCATTGTATGGGTGTGTGTTACATTACGTTCACTAGTAGCAGTGAGAAAAACATCACGGGGTGGTGCGCATTGTATGTGTGTGTTACATTACGTTCACTAGTAGGAGTGAGAAAAACATCACGCGGTGGTGCGCATTGTATGGGTGTGTGTTACATTAGATTCACTAGTAGGAGTGAGAAAAACATCACGGGGTGGTGCGCATTGAATGGGTGTGTGTTACATTAGATTCACTAGTAGGAGTGAGAAAAACATCACGGGGTGGTGCGCATTGTATGGGTGTGTGTTACATTGGATTCACTAGTAGGAGTGAGAAAAACATCACGGGGTGGTGCGCATTGTATGGGTGTGTGTTACATTGGATTCACTAGTAGGAGTGAGAAAAACATCACGGGGTGGTGCGCATTGTATGGGTTTGTGTTACATTACATTCACTAGTAGGAGTGAGAAAAACATCACGGGATGGTGCGCATTGTATGGGTGTGTGTTACATTACATTCACTAGTAGCAGTGAGAAAAACAACACGGGGTGGTGCGCATTGTATGGGTGTGTGTTACATTAGATTCACTAGTAGCAGTTAGAAAAACATCACGGGGTGGCGCGCATTGTATGGGTGTGTGTTACATTGGATTCACTAGTAGGAGTGAAAAATATCACGGGGTGGCGCGCATTGTATGGGTGTGTGTTACATTACATTCACTAGTAGGAGTGAGAAAAACATCACGGGGTGGTGCGCATTGTATGGGTGTGTGTTACATTACATTCACTAGTAGGAGTGAGAAAAACATCACGGGGTGGTGCGCATTGTATGGGTGTGTGTTACATTACATTCACTAGTAGGAGTGAGAAAAACATCACGGGGTGGTGCGCATTGTATGGGTGTGTGTTACATTACATTCACTAGTAGGAGTGAGAAAAACATCACGCGGTGGTGCGCATTGTATGGGTGTGTGTTACATTAGATTCACTAGTAGCAGTGAGAAAAACATCACGGGGTGGTGCGCATTGCATGGGTGTGTGTTACATTAGATTCACTAGTAGGAGTGAGAAAAACATCACGGGGTGGTGCGCATTGCATGGGTGTGTGTTACATTAGATTCACTAGTAGCAGTGAGAAAAACATCACGGGGTGGTGCGCATTGTATGGGTGTGTGTTACATTAGATTCACTAGTAGCAGTGAGAAAAACATCACGGGGTGGTGCGCATTGTATGGGTGTGTGTTACATTAGATTCACTAGTAGCAGTGAGAAAAACATCACGGGGTGGTGCGCATTGTATGGGTGTGTGTTACATTAGATTCACTAGTAGCAGTGAGAAAAACATCACGGGGTGGTGCGCATTGTATGGGTGTGTGTTACATTAGATTCACTAGTAGCAGTGAGAAAAACATCACGGGGTGGTGCGCATTGTATGGGTGTGTGTTACATTACATTCACTAGTAGGAGTGAGAAAAACATCACGGGGTGGTGCGCATTGTATGGGTGTGTGTTACATTAGATTCACTAGTAGCAGTGAGAAAAACATCACGGGGTGGTGCGCATTGTATGGGTGTGTGTTACATTGGATTCACTAGTAGGAGTGAGAAAAACATCACGGGGTGGTGCACATTGTATGGGTGTGTGTTACATTGGATTCACTAGTAGGAGTGAGAAAAACATCACGGGGTGGTGCGCATTGTATGGGTGTGTGTTACATTGGATTCACTAGTAGCAGTGAGAAAAACATCACGGGGTGGTGCGCATTGTATGGGTGTGTGTTACATTAGATTCACTAGTAGCAGTGAGAAAAACATCACGAGGTGGTGCGCATTGTATGGGTGTGTGTTACATTAGTTTCACTAGTAGCAGTGAGAAAAACATCACGGGGTGGTGCGCATTGTATGGGTGTGTGTTACATTACATTCACTAGTAGCAGTGAGAAAAACATCACGGGGTGGTGCGCATTGTATGGGTGTGTGTTACATTACATTCACTAGTAGCAGTGAGAAAAACATCACGGGGTGGTGCGCATTGTATGGGTGTGTGTTACATTAGATTCACTAGTAGCAGTGAGGAAAACATCACGGGGTGGTGCGCATTGTATGGGTGTGTGTTACATTAGATTCACTAGTAGCAGTGAGAAAAACATCACGGGGTGGTGCGCATTGTATGGGTGTGTGTTACATTACATTCACTAGTAGGAGTGAGAAAAACATCACGGGGTGGTGCGCATTGTATGGGTGTGTGTTACATTAGATTCACTAGTAGCAGTGAGACAAACATCACGGGGTGGTGCGCATTGTATGGGTGTGTGTTACATTACGTTCACTAGTGGCAGTGAGAAAAACATCACGGGGTGGTGCGCATTGTATGTGTGTGTTACATTACGTTCACTAGTAGGAGTGAGAAAAACATCACGCGGTGGTGCGCATTGTATGGGTGTGTGTTACATTAGATTCACTAGTAGGAGTGAGAAAAACATCACGGGGTGGTGCGTATTGTATGGGTGTGTGTTACATTACATTCACTAGTAGGAGCGAGAAAAACATCACGGGGTGGTGCGCATTGTATGGGTGTGTGTTACATTAGATTCACTAGTAGCAGTGAGAAAAACATCACGGGGTGGTGCGCATTGTATGGGTGTGTGTTACATTAGATTCACTAGTAGCAGTGAGAAAAACATCACGGGGTGGTGCGCATTGTATGGGTGTGTGTTACATTAGATTCACTAGTAGCAGTGAGAAAAACATCACGGGGTGGTGCGCATTGTATGGGTGTGTGTTACATTAGATTCACTAGTAGCAGTGAGAAAAACATCACGGGGTGGTGCGCATTGTATGGGTGTGTGTTACATTACATTCACTAGTAGCAGTGAGAAAAACATCACGGGGTGGTGCGCATTGTATGGGTGTGTGTTACATTAGATTCACTAGTAGCAGTGAGAAAAACATCACGGGGTGGTGCGCATTGTATGGGTGTGTGTTACATTACATTCACTAGTAGGAGTGAGAAAAACATCACGGGGTTATGCGCATTGTATGGGTGTGTGTTACATTAGATTCACTAGTAGCAGTGAGAAAAACATCACGGGGTGGTGCGCATTGTATGGGTGTGTGTTACATTACATTCACTAGTAGCAGTGAGAAAAACATCACGGGGTGGTGCGCATTGTATGGGTGTGTGTTACATTAGATTCACTAGTAGCAGTGAGGAAAACATCACGGGGTGGTGCGCATTGTATGGGTGTGTGTTACATTGGATTCACTAGTAGGAGTGAGAAAAACATCACGGGGATGTGCGCATTGTATGGGTGTGTGTTACATTAGATTCACTAGTAGGAGTGAGAAAAACATCACGGGGTGGTGCGCATTGTATGGGTGTGTGTTACATTGGATTCACTAGTAGGAGTGAGAAAAACATCACGGGGTGGTGCGCATTGTATGGGTGTGTGTTACATTGGATTCACTAGTAGGAGTGAGAAAAACATCACGGGGTGGTGCGCATTGTATGGGTGTGTGTTACATTAGATTCACTAGTAGGAGTGAGAAAAACATCACGGGGTGGTGCGCATTGTATGGGTGTGTGTTACATTAGATTCACTAGTAGGAGTGAGAAAAACATCACGGGGTGGTGCGCATTGTATGGGTGTGTGTTACATTAGATTCACTAGTAGCATTGAGAAAAACATCACGGGGTGGTGCGCATTGTATGGGTGTGTGTTACATTAGATTCACTAGTAGCAGTGAGAAAAACATCACGGGGTGGTGCGCATTGTATGGGTGTGTGTTACATTAGATTCACTAGTAGCAGTGAGAAAAACATCACGGGGTGGTGCGCATTGTATGGGTGTGTGTTACATTACATTCACTAGTAGCAGTGAGAAAAACATCACGGGGTGGTGCGCATTGTATGGGTGTGTGTTACATTACATTCACTAGTAGGAGTGAGAAAAACATCACGGGGTGGTGCGCATTGTATGGGTGTGTGTTACATTACATTCACTAGTAGGAGTGAGAAAAACATCACGGGGTGGTGCGCATTGTATGGGTGTGTGTTACATTACATTCACTAGTAGGAGTGAGAAAAACATCACGCGGTGGTGCGCATTGTATGGGTGTGTGTTACATTAGATTCACTAGTAGCAGTGAGAAAAACATCGAGGGGTGGTGCGCAATGCATCGGTGTGTGTTACATTAGATTCACTAGTAGGAGTGAGAAAAACATCACGGGGTGGTGCGCATTGTATGGGTGTGTGTTACATTAGATTCACTAGTAGGAGTGAGAAAAACATCACGGGGTGTTGCGCATTGTATGGGTGTGTGTTACATTAGATTCACTAGTAGCAGTGAGAAAAACATCACGGGGTGGTACGCATTGTATGGGTGTGTGTTACATTAGATTCACTAGTAGCATTGAGAAAAACATCCCGGGGTGGTGCGCATTGTATGGGTGTGTGTTACATTAGATTCACTAGTAGCAGTGAGAAAAACATCACGGGGTGGTGCGCATTGTATGGGTGTGTGTTACATTGGATTCACTAGTAGGAGTGAGAAAAACATCACGGGGTGGTGCGCATTGTATGGGTGTGTGTTACATTACATTCACTAGTAGGAGTGAGAAAAACATCACGCGGTGGTGCGCATTGTATGGGTGTGTGTTACATTAGATTCACTAGTAGCAGTGAGAAAAACATCACGGGGTGGTGCGCATTGTATGGGTGTGTGTTACATTAGATTCACTAGTAGCAGTGAGAAAAACATCACGGGGTGGTGCGCATTGTATGGGTGTGTGTTACATTAGATTCACTAGTAGCAGTGAGAAAAACATCACGGGGTGGTGCGCATTGTATGGGTGTGTGTTACATTAGATTCACTAGTAGCAGTGAGAAAAACATCACGGCGTGGTGCGCATTGTATGGGTGTGTGTTACATTACATTCACTAGTAGGAGTGAGAAAAACATCACGGGGTGGTGCGCATTGTATGGGTGTGTGTTACATTAGATTCACTAGTAAGAGTGAGAAAAACATCACGGGGTGGTGCGCATTGTATGGGTGTGTGTTACATTGGATTCACTAGTAGGAGTGAGAAAAACATCACGGGGTGGTGCGCATTGTATGGGTGTGTGTTACATTGGATTCACTAGTAGGAGTGAGAAAAACATCACGGGGTGGTGCGCATTGTATGGGTGTGTGTTACATTGGATTCACTAGTAGCAGTGAGAAAAACATCACGGGGTGGTGCGCATTGTATGGGTGTGTGTTACATTAGATTCACTAGTAGCAGTGAGAAAAACATCACGGGGTGGTGCGCATTGTATGGGTGTGTGTTACATTACATTCACTAGTAGCAGTGAGAAAAACATCACGGGGTGGTGCGCATTGTATGGGTGTGTGTTACATTACATTCACTAGTAGCAGTGAGAAAAACATCACGGGGTGGTGCGCATTGTATGGGTGTGTGTTACATTACATTCACTAGTAGCAGTGAGAAAAACATCACGGGGTGGTGCGCATTGTATGGGTGTGTGTTACATTAGATTCACTAGTAGCAGTGAGGAAAACATCACGGGGTGGTGCGCATTGTATGGGTGTGTGTTACATTGGATTCACTAGTAGGAGTGAGAAAAACATCACGGGGATGTGCGCATTGTATGGGTGTGTGTTACATTGGATTCACTAGTAGGAGTGAGAAAAACATCACGGGGTGGTGCGCATTGTATGGGTGTGTGTTACATTGGATTCACTAGTAGGAGTGAGAAAAACATCACGGGGTGGTGCGCATTGTATGGGTGTGTGTTACATTGGATTCACTAGTAGGAGTGAGAAAAACATCACGGGGTGGTGCGCATTGTATGGGTGTGTGTTACATTAGATTCACTAGTAGGAGTGAGAAAAACATCACGGGGTTGTGCGCATTGTATGGGTGTGTGTTACATTAGATTCACTAGTAGGAGTGAGAAAAACATCACGGGGTGGTGTGCATTGTATGGGTGTGTGTTACATTAGATTTACTAGTAGGAGTGAGAAAAACATCACGGGGTGGTGCGCATTGTATGGGTGTGTGTTACATTAGATTCACTAGTAGCATTGAGAAAAACATCACGGGGTGGTGCGCATTGTATGGGTGTGTGTTACATTAGATTCACTAGTAGCAGTGAGAAAAACATCACGGGGTGGTGCGCATTGTATGGGTGTGTGTTACATTAGATTCACTAGTAGCAGTGAGAAAAACATCACGGGGTGGTGCGCATTGTATGGGTGTGTGTTACATTACATTCACTAGTAGCAGTGAGAAAAACATCACGGGGTGGTGCGCATTGTATGGGTGTGTGTTACATTACATTCACTAGTAGGAGTGAGAAAAACATCACGGGGTGGTGCGCATTGTATGGGTGTGTGTTACATTACATTCACTAGTAGGAGTGAGAAAAACATCACGGGGTGGTGCGCATTGTATGGGTGTGTGTTACATTACATTCACTAGTAGGAGTGAGAAAAACATCACGCGGTGGTGCGCATTGTATGGGTGTGTGTTACATTAGATTCACTAGTAGCAGTGAGAAAAACATCACGGGGTGGTGCGCAATGCATCGGTGTGTGTTACATTAGATTCACTAGTAGGAGTGAGAAAAACATCACGGGGTGGTGCGCATTGTATGGGTGTGTGTTACATTAGATTCACTAGTAGGAGTGAGAAAAACATCACGGGGTGGTGCGCATTGTATGGGTGTGTGTTACATTAGATTCACTAGTAGCAGTGAGAAAAACATCACGGGGTGGTGCGCATTGTATGGGTGTGTGTTACATTAGATTCACTAGTAGGAGTGAGAAAAACATCACGGGGTTATGCGCATTGTATGGGTGTGTGTTACATTAGATTCACTAGTAGCAGTGAGAAAAACATCACGGGGTGGTGCGCATTGTATGGGTGTGTGTTACATTAGATTCACTAGTAGCAGTGAGACAAACATCACGGGGTGGTGCGCATTGTATGGGTGTGTGTTACATTACGTTCACTAGTGGCAGTGAGAAAAACATCACGGGGTGGTGCGCATTGTATGTGTGTGTTACATTACGTTCACTAGTAGGAGTGAGAAAAACATCACGCGGTGGTGCGCATTGTATGGGTGTGTGTTACATTAGATTCACTAGTAGGAGTGAGAAAAACATCACGGGGTGGTGCGTATTGTATGGGTGTGTGTTACATTACATTCACTAGTAGGAGCGAGAAAAACATCACGGGGTGGTGCGCATTGTATGGGTGTGTGTTACATTAGATTCACTAGTAGCAGTGAGAAAAACATCACGGGGTGGTGCGCATTGTATGGGTGTGTGTTACATTAGATTCACTAGTAGCAGTGAGAAAAACATCACGGGGTGGTGCGCATTGTATGGGTGTGTGTTACATTAGATTCACTAGTAGCAGTGAGAAAAACATCACGGGGTGGTGCGCATTGTATGGGTGTGTGTTACATTAGATTCACTAGTAGCAGTGAGAAAAACATCACGGGGTGGTGCGCATTGTATGGGTGTGTGTTACATTACATTCACTAGTAGCAGTGAGAAAAACATCACGGGGTGGTGCGCATTGTATGGGTGTGTGTTACATTAGATTCACTAGTAGCAGTGAGAAAAACATCACGGGGTGGTGCGCATTGTATGGGTGTGTGTTACATTACATTCACTAGTAGGAGTGAGAAAAACATCACGGGGTTATGCGCATTGTATGGGTGTGTGTTACATTAGATTCACTAGTAGCAGTGAGAAAAACATCACGGGGTGGTGCGCATTGTATGGGTGTGTGTTACATTACATTCACTAGTAGCAGTGAGAAAAACATCACGGGGTGGTGCGCATTGTATGGGTGTGTGTTACATTAGATTCACTAGTAGCAGTGAGGAAAACATCACGGGGTGGTGCGCATTGTATGGGTGTGTGTTACATTGGATTCACTAGTAGGAGTGAGAAAAACATCACGGGGATGTGCGCATTGTATGGGTGTGTGTTACATTAGATTCACTAGTAGGAGTGAGAAAAACATCACGGGGTGGTGCGCATTGTATGGGTGTGTGTTACATTGGATTCACTACTAGGAGTGAGAAAAACATCACGGGGTGGTGCGCATTGTATGGGTGTGTGTTACATTGGATTCACTAGTAGGAGTGAGAAAAACATCACGGGGTGGTTCGCATTGTATGGGTGTGTGTTACATTAGATTCACTAGTAGGAGTGAGAAAAACATCACGGGGTGGTGCGCATTGTATGGGTGTGTGTTACATTAGATTCACTAGTAGGAGTGAGAAAAACATCACGGGGTGGTGCGCATTGTATGGGTGTGTGTTACATTAGATTCACTAGTAGCATTGAGAAAAACATCACGGGGTGGTGCGCATTGTATGGGTGTGTGTTACATTAGATTCACTAGTAGCAGTGAGAAAAACATCACGGGGTGGTGCGCATTGTATGGGTGTGTGTTACATTAGATTCACTAGTAGCAGTGAGAAAAACATCACGGGGTGGTGCGCATTGTATGGGTGTGTGTTACATTACATTCACTAGTAGCAGTGAGAAAAACATCACGGGGTGGTGCGCATTGTATGGGTGTGTGTTACATTACATTCACTAGTAGGAGTGAGAAAAACATCACGGGGTGGTGCACATTGTATGGGTGTGTGTTACATTACATTCACTAGTAGGAGTGAGAAAAACATCACGGGGTGGTGCGCATTGTATGGGTGTGTGTTACATTACATTCACTAGTAGGAGTGAGAAAAACATCACGCGGTGGTGCGCATTGTATGGGTGTGTGTTACATTAGATTCACTAGTAGCAGTGAGAAAAACATCGAGGGGTGGTGCGCAATGCATCGGTGTGTGTTACATTAGATTCACTAGTAGGAGTGAGAAAAACATCACGGGGTGGTGCGCATTGTATGGGTGTGTGTTACATTAGATTCACTAGTAGGAGTGAGAAAAACATCACGGGGTGTTGCGCATTGTATGGGTGTGTGTTACATTAGATTCACTAGTAGCAGTGAGAAAAACATCACGGGGTGGTACGCATTGTATGGGTGTGTGTTACATTAGATTCACTAGTAGCATTGAGAAAAACATCCCGGGGTGGTGCGCATTGTATGGGTGTGTGTTACATTAGATTCACTAGTAGCAGTGAGAAAAACATCACGGGGTGGTGCGCATTGTATGGGTGTGTGTTACATTAGATTCACTAGTAGCAGTGAGAAAAACATCACGGGGTGGTGCGCATTGTATGGGTGTGTGTTACATTAGATTCACTAGTAGCAGTGAGAAAAACATCACGGGGGGGTGCGCATTGTATGGGTGTGTGTTACATTACATTCACTAGTAGGAGTGAGAAAAACATCACGCGGTGGTGCGCATTGTATGGGTGTGTGTTACATTAGATTCACTAGTAGCAGTGAGAAAAACATCACGGGGTGGTGCGCATTGCATGGGTGTGTGTTACATTAGATTCACTAGTAGGAGTGAGAAAAACATCACGGGGTGGTGCGCATTGTATGGGTGTGTGTTACATTAGATTCACTAGTAGCAGTGAGAAAAACATCACGGGGTGGTGCGCATTGTATGGGTGTGTGTTACATTAGATTCACTAGTAGCAGTGAGAAAAACATCACGGCGTGGTGCGCATTGTATGGGTGTGTGTTACATTACATTCACTAGTAGGAGTGAGAAAAACATCACGGGGTGGTGCGCATTGTATGGGTGTGTGTTACATTAGATTCACTAGTAAGAGTGAGAAAAACATCACGGGGTGGTGCGCATTGTATGGGTGTGTGTTACATTGGATTCACTAGTAGGAGTGAGAAAAACATCACGGGGTGGTGCGCATTGTATGGGTGTGTGTTACATTACATTCACTAGTAGGAGTGAGAAAAACATCACGCGGTGGTGCGCATTGTATGGGTGTGTGTTACATTAGATTCACTAGTAGCAGTGAGAAAAACATCACGGGGTGGTGCGCATTGTATGGGTGTGTGTTACATTAGATTCACTAGTAGCAGTGAGAAAAACATCACGGGGTGGTGCGCATTGTATGGGTGTGTGTTACATTAGATTCACTAGTAGCAGTGAGAAAAACATCACGGGGTGGTGCGCATTGTATGGGTGTGTGTTACATTAGATTCACTAGTAGCAGTGAGAAAAACATCACGGCGTGGTGCGCATTGTATGGGTGTGTGTTACATTACATTCACTAGTAGGAGTGAGAAAAACATCACGGGGTGGTGCGCATTGTATGGGTGTGTGTTACATTAGATTCACTAGTAAGAGTGAGAAAAACATCACGGGGTGGTGCGCATTGTATGGGTGTGTGTTACATTGGATTCACTAGTAGGAGTGAGAAAAACATCACGGGGTGGTGCGCATTGTATGGGTGTGTGTTACATTGGATTCACTAGTAGGAGTGAGAAAAACATCACGGGGTGGTGCGCATTGTATGGGTGTGTGTTACATTGGATTCACTAGTAGCAGTGAGAAAAACATCACGGGGTGGTGCGCATTGTATGGGTGTGTGTTACATTAGATTCACTAGTAGCAGTGAGAAAAACATCACGGGGTGGTGCGCATTGTATGGGTGTGTGTTACATTACATTCACTAGTAGCAGTGAGAAAAACATCACGGGGTGGTGCGCATTGTATGGGTGTGTGTTACATTACATTCACTAGTAGCAGTGAGAAAAACATCACGGGGTGGTGCGCATTGTATGGGTGTGTGTTACATTACATTCACTAGTAGCAGTGAGAAAAACATCACGGGGTGGTGCGCATTGTATGGGTGTGTGTTACATTAGATTCACTAGTAGCAGTGAGGAAAACATCACGGGGTGGTGCGCATTGTATGGGTGTGTGTTACATTGGATTCACTAGTAGGAGTGAGAAAAACATCACGGGGATGTGCGCATTGTATGGGTGTGTGTTACATTGGATTCACTAGTAGGAGTGAGAAAAACATCACGGGGTGGTGCGCATTGTATGGGTGTGTGTTACATTGGATTCACTAGTAGGAGTGAGAAAAACATCACGGGGTGGTGCGCATTGTATGGGTGTGTGTTACATTGGATTCACTAGTAGGAGTGAGAAAAACATCACGGGGTGGTGCGCATTGTATGGGTGTGTGTTACATTAGATTCACTAGTAGGAGTGAGAAAAACATCACGGGGTTGTGCGCATTGTATGGGTGTGTGTTACATTAGATTCACTAGTAGGAGTGAGAAAAACATCACGGGGTGGTGTGCATTGTATGGGTGTGTGTTACATTAGATTTACTAGTAGGAGTGAGAAAAACATCACGGGGTGGTGCGCATTGTATGGGTGTGTGTTACATTAGATTCACTAGTAGCATTGAGAAAAACATCACGGGGTGGTGCGCATTGTATGGGTGTGTGTTACATTAGATTCACTAGTAGCAGTGAGAAAAACATCACGGGGTGGTGCGCATTGTATGGGTGTGTGTTACATTAGATTCACTAGTAGCAGTGAGAAAAACATCACGGGGTGGTGCGCATTGTATGGGTGTGTGTTACATTACATTCACTAGTAGCAGTGAGAAAAACATCACGGGGTGGTGCGCATTGTATGGGTGTGTGTTACATTACATTCACTAGTAGGAGTGAGAAAAACATCACGGGGTGGTGCGCATTGTATGGGTGTGTGTTACATTACATTCACTAGTAGGAGTGAGAAAAACATCACGGGGTGGTGCGCATTGTATGGGTGTGTGTTACATTACATTCACTAGTAGGAGTGAGAAAAACATCACGCGGTGGTGCGCATTGTATGGGTGTGTGTTACATTAGATTCACTAGTAGGAGTGAGAAAAACATCACGGGGTGGTGCGCATTGTATGGGTGTGTGTTACATTAGATTCACTAGTAGCAGTGAGAAAAACATCACGGGGTGGTGCGCATTGTATGGGTGTGTGTTACATTAGATTCACTAGTAGGAGTGAGAAAAACATCACGGGGTGTTGCGCATTGTATGGGTGTCTGTTACATTAGATTCACTAGTAGCAGTGAGAAAAACATCACGGGGTGGTGCGCATTGTATGGGTGTGTGTTACATTAGATTCACTAGTAGCAGTGAGAAAAACATCACGGGGTGGTGCGCATTGTATGGGTGTGTGTTACATTACATTCACTAGTAGCAGTGAGAAAAACATCACGGGGTGGTGCGCATTGTATGGGTGTGTGTTACATTAGATTCACTAGTAGCAGTGAGAAAAACATCACGGGGTGGTGCGCATTGTATGGGTGTGTGTTACATTACATTCACTAGTAGGAGTGAGAAAAACATCACGGGGTTGTGTGCATTGTATGGGTGTGTGTTACATTAGATTCACCACTAGGAGTGAGAAAAACATCACGGGGTGGTGCGCATTGTATGGGTGTGTGTTACATTGGATTCACTAGTAGCAGTGAGAAAAACATCACGGGGTGTTGCGCATTGTATGGGTGTGTATTACATTGGATTCACTAGTAGGAGTGAGAAAAACATCACGGGGTGGTGCGCATTGTATGGGTGTGTGTTACATTGGATTCACTAGTAGGAGTGAGAAAAACATCACGGGGTGGTGCGCATTGTATGGGTGTGTGTTACATTGGATTCACTAGTAGCAGTGAGAAAAACATCACGGGGTGGTGCGCATTGTATGGGTGTGTGTTACATTAGATTCACTAGTAGCAGTGAGAAAAACATCACGGGGTGGTGCGCATTGTATGGGTGTGTGTTACATTACATTCACTAGTAGCAGTGAGAAAAACATCACGGGGTGGTGCGCATTGTATGGGTGTGTGTTACATTACATTCACTAGTAGGAGTGAGAAAAACATCACGGGGTGGTGCGCATTGTATGGGTGTGTGTTACATTACATTCACTAGTAGGAGTGAGAAAAACATCACGGGGTGGTGCGCATTGTATGGGTGTGTGTTACATTACATTCACTAGTAGGAGTGAGAAAAACATCACGCGGTGGTGCGCATTGTATGGGTGTGTGTTACATTAGATTCACTAGTAGCAGTGAGAAAAACATCACGGGGTGGTGCGCAATGCATCGGTGTGTGTTACATTAGATTCACTAGTAGGAGTGAGAAAAACATCACGGGGTGGTGCGCATTGTATGGGTGTGTGTTACATTAGATTCACTAGTAGGAGTGAGAAAAACATCACGGGGTGGTGCGCATTGTATGGGTGTGTGTTACATTAGATTCACTAGTAGCAGTGAGAAAAACATCACGGGGTGGTGCGCATTGTATGGGTGTGTGTTACATTAGATTCACTAGTAGGAGTGAGAAAAACATCACGGGGTGTTGCGCATTGTATGGGTGTCTGTTACATTAGATTCACTAGTAGCAGTGAGAAAAACATCACGGGGTGGTGCGCATTGTATGGGTGTGTGTTACATTAGATTCACTAGTAGCAGTGAGAAAAACATCACGGGGTGGTGCGCATTGTATGGGTGTGTGTTACATTACATTCACTAGTAGCAGTGAGAAAAACATCACGGGGTGGTGCGCATTGTATGGGTGTGTGTTACATTAGATTCACTAGTAGCAGTGAGAAAAACATCACGGGGTGGTGCGCATTGTATGGGTGTGTGTTACATTACATTCACTAGTAGGAGTGAGAAAAACATCACGGGGTTGTGTGCATTGTATGGGTGTGTGTTACATTAGATTCACCACTAGGAGTGAGAAAAACATCACGGGGTGGTGCGCATTGTATGGGTGTGTGTTACATTGGATTCACTAGTAGCAGTGAGAAAAACATCACGGGGTGTTGCGCATTGTATGGGTGTGTGTTACATTGGATTCACTAGTAGGAGTGAGAAAAACATCACGGGGTGGTGCGCATTGTATGGGTGTGTGTTACATTGGATTCACTAGTAGGAGTGAGAAAAACATCACGGGGTGGTGCGCATTGTATGGGTGTGTGTTACATTGGATTCACTAGTAGAAGTGAGAAAAACATCACGGGGTGGTGCGCATTGTATGGGTGTGTGTTACATTACATTCACTAGTAGGAGTGAGAAAAACATCACGGGATGGTGCGCATTGTATGGGTGTGTGTTACATTACATTCACTAGTAGCAGTGAGAAAAACAACACGGGGTGGTGCGCATTGTATGGGTGTGTGTTACATTAGATTCACTAGTAGCAGTTAGAAAAACATCACGGGGTGGCGCACATTGTATGGGTGTGTGTTACATTGGATTCACTAGTAGGAGTGAGAAAAATATCACGGCGTGGTGCGCATTTTATGGGTGTGTGTTACATTACATTCACTAGTAGGAGTGAGAAAAACATCACGGGGTGGTGCGCATTGTATGGGTGTGTGTTACATTACATTCACTAGTAGGAGTGAGAAAAACATCACGGGGTGGTGCGCATTGTATGGGTGTGTGTTACATTACATTCACTAGTAGGAGTGAGAAAAACATCACGGGGTGGTGCGCATTGTATGGGTGTGTGTTACATTAGATTCACTAGTAGCAGTGAGAAAAACATCACGGGGTGGTGCGCATTGTATGGGTGTGTGTTACATTACGTTCACTAGTAGCAGTGAGAAAAACATCACGGGGTGGTGCGCATTGTATGTGTGTGTTACATTACGTTCACTAGTAGGAGTGAGAAAAACATCACGCGGTGGTGCGCATTGTATGGGTGTGTGTTACATTAGATTCACTAGTAGGAGTGGGAAAAACATCACGGGGTGGTGCGCATTGTATGGGTGTGTGTTACATTAGATTCACTAGTAGGAGTGAGAAAAACATCACGGGGTGGTGCGCATTGTATGGGTGTGTGTTACATTAGATTCACTAGTAGCAGTGAGAAAAACCTCACGGGGTGGTGCGCATTGTATGGGTGTGTGTTACATTAGATTCACTAGTAGCAGTGAGAAAAACATCACGGGGTGGTGCGCATTGTATGGGTGTGTGTTACATTAGATTCACTAGTAGCAGTGAGAAAAACATCACGGGGTGGTGCGCATTGTATTGGTGTGTGTTACATTAGATTCACTAGTAGCAGTGAGAAAAACATCACGGGGTGGTGCGCATTTTATGGGTGTGTGTTACATTACATTCACTAGTAGCAGTGAGAAAAACATCACGGGGTGGTGCGCATTGTATGGGTGTGTGTTACATTAGATTCACTAGTAGCAGTGAGAAAAACATCACGGGGTGGTGCGCATTGTATGGGTGTGTGTTACATTACATTCACTAGTAGGAGTGAGAAAAACATCACGGGGTGGTGCGCATTGTATGGGTGTGTGTTACATTACATTCACTAGTAGGAGTGAGAAAAACATCACGGGGTGGTGCGCATTGTATGGGTGTGTGTTACATTACATTCACTAGTAGGAGTGAGAAAAACATCACGGGGTGGTGCGCATTGTATGGGTGTGTGTTACATTACATTCACTAGTAGGAGTGAGAAAAACATCACGGGGTGGTGCGCATTGTATGGGTGTGTGTTACATTAGATTCACTAGTAGCAGTGAGGAAAACATCACGGGGTGGTGCGCATTGTATGGGTGTGTGTTACATTAGATTCACTAGTAGCAGTGAGAAAAACATCACGGGGTGGTGCGCATTGTATGGGTGTGTGTTACATTACATTCACTAGTAGGAGTGAGAAAAACATCACGGGGTGGTGCGCATTGTATGGGTGTGTGTTACATTAGATTCACTAGTAGCAGTGAGAAAAACATCACGGGGTGGTGCGCATTGTATGGGTGTGTGTTACATTACGTTCACTAGTAGCAGTGAGAAAAACATCACGGGGTGGTGCGCATTGTATGTGTGTGTTACATTACGTTCACTAGTAGGAGTGAGAAAAACATCACGCGGCGGTGCGCATTGTATGGGTGTGTGTTACATTATATTCACTAGTAGGAGTGAGAAAAACATCACGGGGTGGTGCGCATTGTATGGGTGTGTGTTACATTAGATTCACTAGTAGGAGTGAGAAAAACATCACGGGGTGGTGCGCATTGTATGGGTGTGTGTTACATTAGATTCACTAGTAGCAGTGAAAAAAACATCCCGGGGTGGTGCGCATTGTATGGGTGTGTGTTACATTAGATTCACTAGTAGCAGTGAGAAAAACATCACGGGGTGGTGCGCATTGTATGGGTGTGTGTTACATTAGATTCACTAGTAGCAGTGAGAAAAACATCACGGGGTGGTGCGCATTGTATGGGTGTGTGTTACATTAGATTCACTAGTAGCAGTGAGAAAAACATCACGGGGTTGTGCGCATTGTATGGGTGTGTGTTACATTACATTCACTAGTAGCAGTGAGAAAAACATCACGGGGTGGTGCACATTGTATGGGTGTGTGTTACATTAGATTCACTAGTAGCAGTGAGAAAAACATCACGGGGTGGTGCGCATTGTATGGGTGTGTGTTACATTACATTCACTAGTAGGAGTGAGAAAAACATCACGGGGTTATGCGCATTGTATGGGTGTGTGTTACATTAGATTCACTAGTAGGAGTGAGAAAAACATCACGGGGTGGTGCGCATTGTATGGGTGTGTGTTACATTGGATTCACTAGTAGGAGTGAGAAAAACATCACGGGGTGGTGCGCATTGTATGGGTGTGTGTTACATTGGATTCACTAGTAGGAGTGAGAAAAACATCACGGGGTGGTGCGCATTGTATGGGTGTGTGTTACATTGGATTCACTAGTAGGAGTGAGAAAAACATCACGGGGTGGTGCGCATTGTATGGGTGTGTGTTACATTGGATTCACTAGTAGGAGTGAGAAAAACACGGGGTGGTGCGCATTGTATGGGTGTGTGTTACATTACATTCACTAGTAGGAGTGAGAAAAACATCACGGGATGGTGCGCATTGTATGGGTGTGTGTTACATTACATTCACTAGTAGCAGTGAGAAAAACAACACGGGGTGGTGCGCATTGTATGGGTGTGTGTTACATAAGATTCACTAGTAGCAGTTAGAAAAACATCACGGGGTGGCGCGCATTGTATGGGTGTGTGTTACATTGGATTCACTAGTAGGAGTGAGAAAAATATCACGGGGTGGTGCGCATTGTATGGGTGTGTGTTACATTACATTCACTAGTAGGAGTGAGAAAAACATCACGGGGTGGTGCGCATTGTATGGGTGTGTGTTACATTACATTCACTAGTAGGAGTGAGAAAAACATCACGGGGTGGTGCGCATTGTATGGGTGTGTGTTACATTACATTCACTAGTAGGAGTGAGAAAAACATCACGGGGTGGTGCGCATTGTATGGGTGTGTGTTACATTACGTTCACTAGTAGCAGTGAGAAAAACATCACGGGGTGGTGCGCATTGTATGGGTGTGTGTTACATTACGTTCACTAGTAGCAGTGAGAAAAACATCATGGGGTGGTGCGCATTGTATGTGTGTGATACATTACGTTCACTAGTAGGAGTGAGAAAAACATCACGCGGTGGTGCGCATTGTATGGGTGTGTGTTACATTAGATTCACCAGTAGGAGTGAGAAAAACATCACGGGGTGGTGCGCATTGTATGGGTGTGTGTTACATTAGATTCACTAGTAGCAGTGAGAAAAACATCACGGGGTGGTGCGCATTGTATGGGTGTGTGTTACATTAGATTCACTAGTAGCAGTGAGAAAAACATCACGGGGTGGTGCGCATTGTATGGGTGTGTGTTACATTAGATTCACTAGTAGCAGTGAGAAAAACATCACGGGGGGGTGCGCATTGTATGGGTGTGTGTTACATTACATTCACTAGTAGGAGTGAGAAAAACATCACGGGGTGGTGCGCATTGTATGGGTGTGTGTTACATTACATTCACTAGTAGGAGTGAGAAAAACATCACGGGGTGGTGCGCATTGTATGGGTGTGTGTTACATTACATTCACTAGTAGGAGTGAGAAAAACATCACGGGGTGGTGCGCATTGCATGGGTGTGTGTTACATTAGATTCACTAGTAGGAGTGAGAAAAACATCACGGGGTGGTGCGCATTGTATGGGTGTGTGTTACATTAGATTCACTAGTAGCAGTGAGAAAAACATCACGGGGTGGTGCGCATTGTATGGGTGTGTGTTACATTAGATTCACTAGTAGCAGTGAGAAAAACATCACGGGGTGGTGCGCATTGTATGGGTGTGTGTTACATTAGATTCACTAGTAGCAGTGAGAAAAACATCACGGGGTGGTGCGCATTGTATGGGTGTGTGTTACATTAGATTCACTAGTAGCAGTGAGAAAAACATCACGGGGTGGTGCACATTGTATGGGTGTGTGTTACATTACATTCACTAGTAGGAGTGAGAAAAACATCACGGGGTGGTGCGCATTGTATGGGTGTGTGTTACATTAGATTCACTAGTAGGAGTGAGAAAAACATCACGGGGTGGTGCGCATTGTATGGGTGTGTGTTACATTGGATTCACTAGTAGGAGTGAGAAAAACATCACGGGGTGGTGCGCATTGTATGGGTGTGTGTTACATTGGATTCACTAGTAGGAGTGAGAAAAACATCACGGGGTGGTGCGCATTGTATGGGTGTGTGTTACATTGGATTCACTAGTAGCAGTGAGAAAAACATCACGGGGTGGTGCGCATTGTATGGGTGTGTGTTACATTAGATTCACTAGTAGCAGTGAGAAAAACATCACGAAGTGGTGCGCATTGTATGGGTGTGTGTTACATTAGATTCACTAGTAGCAGTGAGAAAAACATCACGGGGTGGTGCGCATTGTATGGGTGTGTGTTACATTACATTCACTAGTAGCAGTGAGAAAAACATCACGGGGTGGTGCGCATTGTATGGGTGTGTGTTACATTACATTCACTAGTAGCAGTGAGAAAAACATCACGGGGTGGTGCGCATTGTATGGGTGTGTGTTACATTAGATTCACTAGTAGCAGTGAGGAAAACATCACGGGGTGGTGCGCATTGTATGGGTGTGTGTTACATTGGATTCACTAGTAGGAGTGAGAAAAACATCACGGGGATGTGCGCATTGTATGGGTGTGTGTTACATTGGATTCACTAGTAGGAATGAGAAAAACATCACTGGGTGGTGCGCATTGTATGGGTGTGTGTTACATTGGATTCACTAGTAGGAGTGAGAAAAACATCACGGGGTGGTGCGCATTGTATGGGTGTGTGTTACATTGGATTCACTAGTAGGAGTGAGAAAAACATCACGGGGTGGTGCGCATTGTATGGGTGTGTGTTACATTAGATTCACTAGTAGGAGTGAGAAAAACATCACGGGGTGGTGCGCATTGTATGGGTGTGTGTTACATTAGATTCACTAGTAGCAGTGAGAAAAACATCACGGGGTGGTGCGCATTGCATGGGTGTGTGTTACATTAGATTCACTAGTAGGAGTGAGAAAAACATCACGGGGTGGTGCGCATTGTATGGGTGTGTGTTACATTAGATTCACTAGTAGCAGTGAGAAAAACATCACGGGGTGGTGCGCATTGTATGGGTGTGTGTTACATTAGATTCACTAGTAGCAGTGAGAAAAACATCACGGGGTGGTGCGCATTGTATGGGTGTGTGTTACATTAGATTCACTAGTAGCAGTGAGAAAAACATCACGGGGTGGTGCGCATTGTATGGGTGTGTGTTACATTAGATTCACTAGTAGCAGTGAGAAAAACATCACGGGGTGGTGCGCATTGTATGGGTGTGTGTTACATTAGATTCACTAGTAGCAGTGAGAAAAACATCACGGGGTGGTGCGCATTGTATGGGTGTGTGTTACATTACATTCACTAGCAGGAGTGAGAAAAACATCACGGGGTGGTGCGCATTGTATGGGTGTGTGTTACATTGGATTCACTAGTAGGAGTGAGAAAAACATCACGGGGTGGTGCGCATTGAATGGGTGTGTGTTACATTGGATTCACTAGTAGGAGTGAGAAAAACATCACGGGGTGGTGCGCATTGTATGGGTGTGTGTTACATTGGATTCACTAGTAGGAGTGAGAAAAACATCACGGGGTGGTGCGCATTGTATGGGTGTGTGTTACATTGGATTCACTAGTAGCAGTGAGAAAAACATCACGGGGTGGTGCGCATTGTATGGGTGTGTGTTACATTAGATTCACTAGTAGCAGTGAGAAAAACATCACGGGGTGGTGCGCATTGTATGGGTGTGTGTTACATTAGATTCACTAGTAGCAGTGAGAAAAACATCACGGGGTGGTGCGCATTGTATGGGTGTGTGTTACATTAGATTCACTAGTAGCAGTGAGAAAAACATCACGGGGTGGTGCGCATTGTATGGGTGTGTGTTACATTACATTCACTAGTAGCAGTGAGAAAAACATCACGGGGTGGTGCGCATTGTATGGGTGTGTGTTACATTAGATTCACTAGTAGCAGTGAGGAAAACATCACGGGGTGGTGCGCATTGTATGGGTGTGTGTTACATTGGATTCACTAGTAGGAGTGAGAAAAACATCACGGGGATGTGCGCATTGTATGGGTGTGTGTTACATTGGATTCACTAGTAGGAGTGAGAAAAACATCACGGGGTGGTGCGCATTGTATGGGTGTGTGTTACATTGGATTCACTAGTAGGAGTGAGAAAAACATCACGGGGTGGTGCGCATTGTATGGGTGTGTGTTACATTGGATTCACTAGTAGGAGTGAGAAAAACATCACGGGGTGGTGCGCATTGTATGGGTGTGTGTTACATTAGATTCACTAGTAGGAGTGAGAAAAACATCACGGGGTGGTGCGCATTGTATGGGTGTGTGTTACATTAGATTCACTAGTAGGAGTGAGAAAAACATCACGGGGTGGTGCGCATTGTATGGGTGTGTGTTACATTAGATTCACTAGTAGGAGTGAGAAAAACATCACGGGGTGGTGCGCATTGTATGGGTGTGTGTTACATTAGATTCACTAGTAGGAGTGAGAAAAACATCACGGGGTGGTGCGCATTGTATGGGTGTGTGTTACATTAGATTCACTAGTAGCAGTGAGAAAAACATCACGGGGTGGTGCGCATTGTATGGGTGTGTGTTACATTACATTCACTAGCAGGAGTGAGAAAAACATCACGGGGTGGTGCGCATTGTATGGGTGTGTGTTACATTACATTCACTAGTAGGAGTGAGAAAAACATCACGGGGTGGTGCGCATTGTATGGGTGTGTGTTACATTACATTCACTAGTAGCAGTGAGAAAAACAACACGGGGTGGTGCGCATTGTATGGGTGTGTGTTACATTAGATTCACTAGTAGCAGTTAGAAAAACATCACGGGGTGGCGCACATTGTATGGGTGTGTGTTACATTGGATTCACTAGTAGGAGTGAGAAAAATATCACGGGGTGGTGCGCATTGTATGGGTGTGTGTTACATTGGATTCACTAGTAGGAGTGAGAAAAACATCACGTGGTGGTGCGCATTGTATGGGTGTGTGTTACATTAGATTCACTAGTAGCAGTGAGAAAAACATCACGGGGTGGTGCGCATTGTATGGGTGTGTGTTACATTAGATTCACTAGTAGCAGTGAGAAAAACATCACGGGGTGGTGCGCATTGTATGGGTGTGTGTTACATTACATTCACTAGTAGGAGTGAGAAAAACATCACGGGGTTATGCGCATTGTATGGGTGTGTGTTACATTAGATTCACTAGTAGGAGTGAGAAAAACATCACGGGGTGGTGCGCATTGTATGGGTGTGTGTTACATTGGATTCACTAGTAGGAGTGAGAAAAACATCACGGGGTGGTGCGCATTGTATGGGCGTGTGTTCCATTGGATTCACTAGTAGGAGTGAGAAAAACATCACGGGGTGGTGCGCATTGTATGGGTGTGTGTTACATTGGATTCACTAGTAGGAGTGAGAAAAACGTCACGGGGTGGTGCGCATTGTATGGGTGTGTGTTACATTGGATTCACTAGTAGGAGTGAGAAAAACATCACGGGGTGGTGCGCATTGTATGGGTGTGTGTTACATTACATTCACTAGTAGGAGTGAGAAAAACATAACGGGATGGTGCGCATTGTATGGGTGTGTGTTACATTACATTCACTAGTAGCAGTGAGAAAAACAACACGGGGTGGTGCGCATTGTATGGGTGTGTGTTACATTAGATTCACTAGTAGCAGTTAGAAAAACATCACGGGGTGGCGTGCATTGTATGGGTGTGTGTTACATTGGATTCACTAGTAGGAGTGAGAAAAATATCACGGGGTGGTGCGCATTGTATGGGTGTGTGTTACATTACATTCACTAGTAGGAGTGAGAAAAACATCACGGGGTGGTGCGCATTGTATGGGTGTGTGTTACATTACATTCACTAGTAGGAGTGAGAAAAACATCACGGGGTGGTGCGCATTGTATGGGTGTGTGTTACATTACATTCACTAGTAGGAGTGAGAAAAACATCACGGGGTGGTGCGCATTGTATGGGTGTGTGTTACATTACGTTCACTAGTAGCAGTGAGAAAAACATCACGGGGTGGTGCGCATTGTATGGGTGTGTGTTACATTACGTTCACTAGTAGCAGTGAGAAAAACATCATGGGGTGGTGCGCATTGTATGTGTGTGTTACATTACGTTCACTAGTAGGAGTGAGAAAAACATCACGCGGTGGTGCGCATTGTATGGGTGTGTGTTACATTAGATTCACTAGTAGGAGTGAGAAAAACATCACGGGGTGGTGCGCATTGTATGGGTGTGTGTTACATTAGATTCACTAGTAGCAGTGAGAAAAACATCACGGGGTGGTGCGCATTGTATGGGTGTGTGTTACATTAGATTCACTAGTAGCATTGAGAAAAACATCACGGGGTGGTGCGCATTGTATGGGTGTGTGTTACATTAGATTCACTAGTAGCAGTGAGAAAAACATCACGGGGTGGTGCGCATTTTATGGGTGTGTGTTACATTAGGATTCACTAGTAGCAGTGAGAAAAACATCACGGGGTGGTGCGCATTGTATGGGTGTGTGTTACATTAGATTCACTAGTAGCAGTGAGAAAAACATCACGGGGGGGTGCGCATTGTATGGGTGTGTGTTACATTACATTCACTAGTAGGAGTGAGAAAAACATCACGGGGTGGTGCGCATTGTATGGGTGTGTGTTACATTACATTCACTAGTAGGAGTGAGAAAAACATCACGCAGTGGTGCGCATTGTATGGGTGTGTGTTACATTAGATTCACTAGTAGCAGTGAGAAAAACATCACGGGGTGGTGCGCATTGCATGGGTGTGTGTTACATTAGATTCACTAGTAGGAGTGAGAAAAACATCACGGGGTGGTGCGCATTGCATGGGTGTGTGTTACATTAGATTCACTAGTAGCAGTGAGAAAAACATCACGGGGTGGTGCGCATTGTATGGGTGTGTGTTACATTAGATTCACTAGTAGCAGTGAGAAAAACATCACGGGGTGGTGCGCATTGTATGGGTGTGTGTTACATTAGATTCACTAGTAGCAGTGAGAAAAACATCACGGGGTGGTGCGCATTGTATGGGTGTGTGTTACATTAGATTCACTAGTAGCAGTGAGAAAAACATCACGGGGTGGTGCGCATTGTATGGGTGTGTGTTACATTAGATTCACTAGTAGCAGTGAGAAAAACATCACGGGGTGGTGCGCATTGTATGGGTGTGTGTTACATTACATTCACTAGTAGGAGTGAGAAAAACATCACGGGGTGGTGCGCATTGTATGGGTGTGTGTTACATTGGATTCACTAGTAGGAGTGAGAAAAACATCACGGGGTGGTGCGCATTGTATGGGTGTGTGTTACATTGGATTCACTAGTAGGAGTGAGAAAAACATCACGGGGTGGTGCGCATTGTATGGGTGTGTGTTACATTGGATTCACTAGTAGGAGTGAGAAAAACATCACGGGGTGGTGCGCATTGTATGGGTGTGTGTTACATTGGATTCACTAGTAGCAGTGAGAAAAACATCACGGGGTGGTGCGCATTGTATGGGTGTGTGTTACATTAGATTCACTAGTAGCAATGAGAAAAACATCACGGGGTGGTGCGCATTGTATGGGTGTGTGTTACATTACATTCACTAGTAGCAGTGAGAAAAACATCACGGGGTGGTGCGCATTGTATGGGTGTGTGTTACATTACATTCACTAGTAGCAGTGAGAAAAACATCACGGGGTGGTGCGCATTGTATGGGTGTGTGTTACATTACATTCACTAGTAGCAGTGAGAAAAACATCACGGGGTGGTGCGCATTGTATGGGTGTGTGTTACATTAGATTCACTAGTAGCAGTGAGGAAAACATCACGGGGTGGTGCGCATTGTATGGGTGTGTGTTACATTAGATTCACTAGTAGCAGTGAGAAAAACATCACGGGGTGGTGCGCATTGTATGGGTGTGTGTTACATTACATTCACTAGTAGGAGTGAGAAAAACATCACGGGGTGGTGCGCATTGTATGGGTGTGTGTTACATTAGATTCACTAGTAGCAGTGAGAAAAACATCATGGGGTGGTGCGCATTGTATGGGTGTGTGTTACATTACGTTCACTAGTAGCAGTGAGAAAAACATCACGGGGTGGTGCGCATTGTATGTGTGTGTTACATTACGTTCACTAGTAGGAGTGAGAAAAACATCACGCGGTGGTGCGCATTGTATGGGTGTGTGTTACATTACATTCACTATTAGGAGTGAGAAAAACATAACGGGATGGTGCGCATTGTATGGGTGTGTGTTACATTACATTCACTAGTAGCAGTGAGAAAAACAACACGGGGTGGTGCGCATTGTATGGGTGTGTGTTACATTAGATTCACTAGTAGCAGTTAGAAAAACATCACGGGGTGGCGTGCATTGTATGGGTGTGTGTTACATTGGATTCACTAGTAGGAGTGAGAAAAATATCACGGGGTGGTGCGCATTGTATGGGTGTGTGTTACATTACATTCACTAGTAGGAGTGAGAAAAACATCACGGGGTGGTGCGCATTGTATGGGTGTGTGTTACATTACATTCACTAGTAGGAGTGAGAAAAACATCACGGGGTGGTGCGCATTGTATGGGTGTGTGTTACATTACGTTCACTAGTAGGAGTGAGAAAAACATCACGGGGTGGTGCGCATTGTATGGGTGTGTGTTACATTACGTTCACTAGTAGCAGTGAGAAAAACATCACGGGGTGGTGCGCATTGTATGGGTGTGTGTTACATTACGTTCACTAGTAGCAGTGAGAAAAACATCATGGGGTGGTGCGCATTGTATGTGTGTGTTACATTACGTTCACTAGTAGGAGTGAGAAAAACATCACGCGGTGGTGCGCATTGTATGGGTGTGTGTTACATTAGATTCACTAGTAGGAGTGAGAAAAACATCACGGGGTGGTGCGCATTGTATGGGTGTGTGTTACATTAGATTCACTAGTAGCAGTGAGAAAAACATCACGGGGTGGTGCGCATTGTATGGGTGTGTGTTACATTAGATTCACTAGTAGCATTGAGAAAAACATCACGGGGTGGTGCGCATTGTATGGGTGTGTGTTACATTAGATTCACTAGTAGCAGTGAGAAAAACATCACGGGGTGGTGCGCATTTTATGGGTGTGTGTTACATTAGGATTCACTAGTAGCAGTGAGAAAAACATCACGGGGTGGTGCGCATTGTATGGGTGTGTGTTACATTAGATTCACTAGTAGCAGTGAGAAAAACATCACGGGGGGGTGCGCATTGTATGGGTGTGTGTTACATTACATTCACTAGTAGGAGTGAGAAAAACATCACGGGGTGGTGCGCATTGTATGGGTGTGTGTTACATTACATTCACTAGTAGGAGTGAGAAAAACATCACGCGGTGGTGCGCATTGTATGGGTGTGTGTTACATTAGATTCACTAGTAGCAGTGAGAAAAACATCACGGGGTGGTGCGCATTGCATGGGTGTGTGTTACATTAGATTCACTAGTAGGAGTGAGAAAAACATCACGGGGTGGTGCGCATTGCATGGGTGTGTGTTACATTAGATTCACTAGTAGCAGTGAGAAAAACATCACGGGGTGGTGCGCATTGTATGGGTGTGTGTTACATTAGATTCACTAGTAGCAGTGAGAAAAACATCACGGGGTGGTGCGCATTGTATGGGTGTGTGTTACATTAGATTCACTAGTAGCAGTGAGAAAAACATCACGGGGTGGTGCGCATTGTATGGGTGTGTGTTACATTAGATTCACTAGTAGCAGTGAGAAAAACATCACGGGGTGGTGCGCATTGTATGGGTGTGTGTTACATTAGATTCACTAGTAGCAGTGAGAAAAACATCACGGGGTGGTGCGCATTGTATGGGTGTGTGTTACATAACATTCAATAGTAGGAGTGAGAAAAACATCACGGGGTGGTGCGCATTGTATGGGTGTGTGTTACATTGGATTCACTAGTAGGAGTGAGAAAAACATCACGGGGTGGTGCGCATTGTATGGGTGTGTGTTACATTGGATTCACTAGTAGGAGTGAGAAAAACATCACGGGGTGGTGCGCATTGTATGGGTGTGTGTTACATTGGATTCACTAGTAGGAGTGAGAAAAACATCACGGGGTGGTGCGCATTGTATGGGTGTGTGTTACATTGGATTCACTAGTAGCAGTGAGAAAAACATCACGGGGTGGTGCGCATTGTATGGGTGTGTGTTACATTAGATTCACTAGTAGCAGTGAGAAAAACATCACGGGGTGGTGCGCATTGTATGGGTGTGTGTTACATTACATTCACTAGTAGCAGTGAGAAAAACATCACGGGGTGGTGCGCATTGTATGGGTGTGTGTTACATTACATTCACTAGTAGCAGTGAGAAAAACATCACGGGGTGGTGCGCATTGTATGGGTGTGTGTTACATTACATTCACTAGTAGCAGTGAGAAAAACATCACGGGGTGGTGCGCATTGTATGGGTGTGTGTTACATTAGATTCACTAGTAGCAGTGAGGAAAACATCACGGGGTGGTGCGCATTGTATGGGTGTGTGTTACATTAGATTCACTAGTAGCAGTGAGAAAAACATCACGGGGTGGTGCGCATTGTATGGGTGTGTGTTACATTACATTCACTAGTAGGAGTGAGAAAAACATCACGGGGTGGTGCGCATTGTATGGGTGTGTGTTACATTAGATTCACTAGTAGCAGTGAGAAAAACATCATGGGGTAGGGCGCATTGTATGGGTGTGTGTTACATTACGTTCACTAGTAGCAGTGAGAAAAACATCACGGGGTGGTGCGCATTGTATGTGTGTGTTACATTACGTTCACTAGTAGGAGTGAGAAAAACATCACGCGGTGGTGCGCATTGTATGGGTGTGTGTTACATTAGATTCACTAGTAGCAGTGAGAAAAACATCACGGGGTGGTGCGCATTGTATGGGTGTGTGTTACATTACATTCACTAGTAGGAGTGAGAAAAACATCACGGGGTTGTGCGCATTGTATGGGTGTGTGTTACATTAGATTCACTACTAGGAGTGAGAAAAACATCACGGGGTGGTGCGCATTGTATGGGTGTGTGTTACATTGGATTAACTAGTAGCAGTGAGAAAAACATCACGGGGTGGTGCGCATTGTATGGGTGTGTGTTACATTGGATTCACTAGTAGGAGTGAGAAAAACATCACGGGGTGGTGCGCATTGTATGGGTGTGTGTTACATTGGATTCACTAGTAGGAGTGAGAAAAACATCACGGGGTGGTGCGCATTGTATGGGTGTGTGTTACATTGGATTCACTAGTAGAAGTGAGAAAAACATCACGGGGTGGTGCGCATTGTATGGGTGTGTGTTACATTACATTCACTAGTAGGAGTGAGAAAAACATCACGGGATGGTGCGCATTGTATGGGTGTGTGTTACATTACATTCACTAGTAGCAGTGAGAAAAACAACACGGGGTGGTGCGCATTGTATGGGTGTGTGTTACATTAGATTCACTAGTAGCAGTTAGAAAAACATCACGGGGTGGCGCACATTGTATGGGTGTGTGTTACATTGGATTCACTAGTAGGAGTGAGAAAAATATCACGGGGTGGTGCGCATTGTATGGGTGTGTGTTACATTGGATTCACTAGTAGGAGTGAGAAAAACATCACGTGGTGGTGCGCATTGTATGGGTGTGTGTTACATTAGATTCACTAGTAGCAGTGAGAAAAACATCACGGGGTGGTGCGCATTGTATGGGTGTGTGTTACATTAGATTCACTAGTAGCAGTGAGAAAAACATCACGGGGTGGTGCGCATTGTATGGGTGTGTGTTACATTACATTCACTAGTAGGAGTGAGAAAAACATCACGGGGTTATGCGCATTGTATGGGTGTGTGTTACATTAGATTCACTAGTAGGAGTGAGAAAAACATCACGGGGTGGTGCGCATTTTATGGGTGTGTGTTACATTGGATTCACTAGTAGGAGTGAGAAAAACATCACGGGGTGGTGCGCATTGTATGGGCGTGTGTTACATTGGATTCACTAGTAGGAGTGAGAAAAACATCACGGGGTGGTGCGCATTGTATGGGTGTGTGTTACATTACGTTCACTAGTAGCAGTGAGAAAAACATCACGGGGTGGTGCGCATTGTATGGGTGTGTGTTACATTACGTTCACTAGTAGCAGTGAGAAAAACATCATGGGGTGGTGCACATTGTATGTGTGTGTTACATTACGTTCACTAGTAGGAGTGAGAAAAACATCACGCGGTGGTGCGCATTGTATGGGTGTGTGTTACATTAGATTCACTAGTAGGAGTGAGAAAAACATCACGGGGTGGTGCGCATTGTATGGGTGTGTGTTACATTAGATTCACTAGTAGGAGTGAGAAAAACATCACGGGGTGGTGTGCATTGTATGGGTGTGTGTTACATTAGATTCACTAGTAGCATTGAGAAAAACATCACGGGGTGGTGCGCATTGTATGGGTGTGTGTTACATTAGATTCACTAGTAGCAGTGAGAAAAACATCACGGGGTGGTGCGCATTTTATGGGTGTGTGTTACATTAGGATTCACTAGTAGCAGTGAGAAAAACATCACGGGGTGGTGCGCATTGTATGGGTGTGTGTTACATTAGATTCACTAGTAGCAGTGAGAAAAACATCACGGGGGGGTGCGCATTGTATGGGTGTGTGTTACATTACATTCACTAGTAGGAGTGAGAAAAACATCACGGGGTGGTGCGTATTGTATGGGTGTGTGTTACATTACATTCACTAGTAGGAGTGAGAAAAACATCACGGGGTGGTGCGCATTGTATGGGTGTGTGTTACATTACATTCACTAGTAGGAGTGAGAAAAACATCACGCGGTGGTGCGCATTGTATGGGTGTGTTAAATTAGATTCACTAGTAGCAGTGAGAAAAACATCACGGGGTGGTGCGCATTGCATGGGTGTGTGTTACATTAGATTCACTAGTAGGAGTGAGAAAAACATCACGGGGTGGTGCGCATTGCATGGGTGTGTGTTACATTAGATTCACTAGTAGCAGTGAGAAAAACATCACGGGGTGGTGCGCATTGTATGGGTGTGTGTTACATTAGATTCACTAGTAGCAGTGAGAAAAACATCACGGGGTGGTGCGCATTGTATGGGCGTGTGTTACATTAGATTCACTAGTAGCAGTGAGAAAAACATCACGGGGTGGTGCGCATTGTATGGGTGTGTGTTACATTAGATTCACTAGTAGCAGTGAGAAAAACATCACGGGGTGGTGCGCATTGTATGGGTGTGTGTTACATTAGATTCACTAGTAGCAGTGAGAAAAACATCACGGGGTGGTGCGCATTGTATGGGTGTGTGTTACATTACATTCACTAGTAGGAGTGAGAAAAACATCACGGGGTGGTGCGCATTGTATGGGTGTGTGTTACATTAGATTCACTAGTAGGAGTGAGAAAAACATCACGGGGTGGTGCGCATTGTATGGGTGTGTGTTACATTGGATTCACTAGTAGGAGTGAGAAAAACATCACGGGGTGGTGCGCATTGTATGGGTGTGTGTTACATTGGATTCACTAGTAGGAGTGAGAAAAACATCACGGGGTGGTGCGCATTGTATGGGTGTGTGTTACATTGGATTCACTAGTAGCAGTGAGAAAAACATCACGGGGTGGTGCGCATTGTATGGGTGTGTGTTACATTAGATTCACTAGTAGCAATGAGAAAAACATCACGGGGTGGTGCGCATTGTATGGGTGTGTGTTACATTACATTCACTAGTAGCAGTGAGAAAAACATCACGGGGTGGTGCGCATTGTATGGGTGTGTGTTACATTACATTCACTAGTAGCAGTGAGAAAAACATCACGGGGTGGTGCGCATTGTATGGGTGTGTGTTACATTACATTCACTAGTAGCAGTGAGAAAAACATCACGGGGTGGTGCGCATTGTATGGGTGTGTGTTACATTAGATTCACTAGTAGCAGTGAGGAAAACATCACGGGGTGGTGCGCATTGTATGGGTGTGTGTTACATTAGATTCACTAGTAGCAGTGAGAAAAACATCACGGGGTGGTGCGCATTGTATGGGTGTGTGTTACATTACATTCACTAGTAGGAGTGAGAAAAACATCACGGGGTGGTGCGCATTGTATGGGTGTGTGTTACATTAGATTCACTAGTAGCAGTGAGAAAAACATCATGGGGTGGTGCGCATTGTATGGGTGTGTGTTACATTACGTTCACTAGTAGCAGTGAGAAAAACATCACGGGGTGGTGCGCATTGTATGTGTGTGTTACATTACGTTCACTAGTAGGAGTGAGAAAAACATCACGCGGTGGTGCGCATTGTATGGGTGTGTGTTACATTAGATTCACTAGTAGGAGTGAGAAAAACATCACGGGGTGGTGCGCATTGTATGGGTGTGTGTTACATTAGATTCACTAGTAGGAGTGAGAAAAACATCACGGGGTGGTGCGCATTGTATGGGTGTGTGTTACATTGGATTCACTAGTAGGAGTGAGAAAAACATCACGGGGTGGTGCGCATTGTATGGGTGTGTGTTACATTGGATTCACTAGTAGGAGTGAGAAAAACATCACGGGGTGGTGCGCATTGTATGGGTGTGTGTTACATTGGATTCACTAGTAGGAGTGAGAAAAACATCACGGGGTGGTGCGCATTGTATGGGTGTGTGTTACATTGGATTCACTAGTAGGAGTGAGAAAAACATCACGGGGTGGTGCGCATTGTATGGTTGTGTGTTACATTACATTCACTAGTAGGAGTGAGAAAAACATCACGGGATGGTGCGCATTGTATGGGTGTGTGTTACATTACATTCACTAGTAGCAGTGAGAAAAACAACACGGGGTGGTGCGCATTGTATGGGTGTGTGTTACATTAGATTCACTAGTAGCAGTTAGAAAAACATCACGGGGTGGCGCGCATTGTATGGGTGTGTGTTACATTGGATTCACTAGTAGGAGTGAGAAAAATATCACGGGGTGGTGCGCATTGTATGGGTGTGTGTTACATTACATTCACTAGTAGGAGTGAGAAAAACATCACGGGGTGGTGCGCATTGTATGGGTGTGTGTTACATTACATTCACTAGTAGGAGTGAGAAAAACATCACGGGGTGGTGCGCATTGTATGGGTGTGTGTTACATTACATTCACTAGTAGGAGTGAGAAAAACATCACGGGGTGGTGCGCATTGTATGGGTGTGTGTTACATTACGTTCACTAGTAGCAGTGAGAAAAACATCACGGGGTGGTGCGCATTGTATGGGTGTGTGTTACATTACGTTCACTAGTAGCAGTGAGAAAAACATCATGGGGTGGTGCGCATTGTATGTGTGTGTTACATTACGTTCACTAGTAGGAGTGAGAAAAACATCACGGGGTGGTGCGCATTGTATGGGTGTGTGTTACATTAGATTCACTAGTAGGAGTGAGAAAAACATCACGGGGTGGTGCGCATTGTATGGGTGTGTGTTACATTAGATTCACTAGTAGGAGTGAGAAAAACATCACGGGGTGGTGCGCATTGTATGGGTGTGTGTTACATTAGATTCACTAGTAGGAGTGAGAAAAACATCACGGGGTGGTGCGCATTGTATGGGTGTGTGTTACATTAGATTCACTAGTAGCAGTGAGAAAAACATCACGGGGTGGTGCGCATTGTATGGGTGTGTGTTACATTAGATTCACTAGTAGAAGTGAGAAAAACATCATGGGGTGGTGCGCATTGTATGGGTGTGTGTTACATTAGATTCACTAGTAGCAGTGAGAAAAACATCACGGGGGGGTGCGCATTGTATGGGTGTGTGTTACATTACATTCACTAGTAGGATTGAGAAAAACATCACGGGGTGGTGCGCATTGTATGGGTGTGTGTTACATTACATTCACTAGTAGGAGTGAGAAAAACATCATGGGGTGGTGCGCATTGTATGGGTGTGTGTTACATTACATTCACTAGTAGGAGTGAGAAAAACATCACGCGGTGGTGCGCATTGTATGGGTGTGTGTTACATTAGATTCACTAGTAGCAGTGAGAAAAACATCACGGGGTGGTGCGCATTGCATGGGTGTGTGTTACATTAGATTCACTAGTAGCAGTGAGAAAAACATCACGGGGTGGTGCGCATTGTATGGGTGTGTGTTACATTAGATTCACTAATAGCAGTGAGAAAAACATCACGGGGTGGTGCGCATTGTATGGGTGTGTGTTACATTACATTCACTAGTAGGAGTGAGAAAAACATCACGGGGTGGTGCGCATTGTATGGGTGTGTGTTACATTGGATTCACTAGTAGCAGTGAGAAAAACATCACGGGGTGGTGCGCATTGTATGGGTGTGTGTTACATTACATTCACTAGTAGGAGTGAGAAAAACATCACGGGGTGGTGCGCATTGTATGGGTGTGTGTTACATTACATTCACTAGTAGGAGTGAGAAAAACATCACGGGGTGGTGCGCATTGTATGGGTGTGTGTTACATTACATTCACTAGTAGGAGTGAGAAAAACATCACGGGGTGGTGCGCATTGTATGGGTGTGTGTTACATTACGTTCACTAGTAGCAGTGAGAAAAACATCACGGGGTGGTGCGCATTGTATGGGTGTGTGTTACATTACGTTCACTAGTAGAAGTGAGAAAAACATCATGGGGTGGTGCGCATTGTATGGGTGTGTGTTACATTACGTTCACTAGTAGGAGTGAGAAAAACATCACGCGGTGGTGCGCATTGTATGGGTGTGTGTTACATTAGATTCACTAGTAGGAGTGAGAAAAACATCACGGGGTGGTGCGCATTGTATGGGTGTGTGTTACATTAGATTCACTAGTAGCAGTGAGAAAAACATCACGGGGTGGTGCGCATTGTATGGGTGTGTGTTACATTAGATTCACTAGTAGCAGTGAGAAAAACATCACGGGGTGGTGCGCATTGTATGGGTATGTGTTACATTAGATTCACTAGTAGCAGTGAGAAAAACATCACGGGGTGGTGCGCATTGTATGGGTGTGTGTTACATTAGATTCACTAGTAGCAGTGAGAAAAACATCACGGGGTGGTGCGCATTGTATGGGTGTGTGTTACATTAGATTCACTAGTAGCAGTGAGAAAAACATCACGGGTGGTGCGCATTGTATGGGTGTGTGTTACATTACATTCACTAGTAGGAGTGAGAAAAACATCACGGGGTTGTGCGCATTGTATGGGTGTGTGTTACATTAGATTCACTAGTAGGAGTGAGAAAAACATCACGGGGTGGTGCGCATTGTATGGGTGTGTGTTACATTGGATTCACTAGTAGGAGTGAGAAAAACATCACGGGGTGGTGCGCATTGTATGGGTGTGTGTTACATTGGATTCACTAGTAGGAGTGAGAAAAACATCACGGGGTGGTGCGCATTGTATGGGTGTGTGTTACATTGGATTCACTAGTAGGAGTGAGAAAAACATCACGGGGTGGTGCGCATTGTATGGGTGTGTGTTACATTGGATTCACTAGTAGGAGTGAGAAAAACATCACGGGGTGGTGCGCATTGTATGGTTGTGTGTTACATTACATTCACTAGTAGGAGTGAGAAAAACATCACGGGATGTGTGCGCATTGTATGGGTGTGTGTTTACATTACATTCACTAGTAGCAGTGAGAAAAACAACACGGGGTGGTGCGCATTGTATGGGTGTGTGTTACATTAGATTCACTAGTAGCAGTTAGAAAAACATCACGGGGTGGCGCGCATTGTATGGGTGTGTGTTACATTGGATTCACTAGTAGGAGTGAGAAAATATCACGGGGTGGTGCGCATTGTATGGGTGTGTGTTACATTACATTCACTAGTAGGAGTGAGAAAACATCACGGGGTGGTGCGCATTGTATGGGTGTGTGTTACATTACATTCACTAGTAGGAGTGAGAAAAACATCACGGGGTGGTGCGCATTGTATGGGTGTGTGTTACATTACATTCACTAGTAGGAGTGAGAAAAACATCACGGGTGGTGCGCATTGTATGGGTGTGTGTTACATTACGTTCACTAGTAGCAGTGAGAAAAACATCACGGGTGGTGCGCATTGTATGGGTGTGTGTTACATTACGTTCACTAGTAGCAGTGAGAAAAACATCATGGGGTGGTGCGCATTGTATGTGTGTGTTACATTACGTTCACTAGTAGGAGTGAGAAAAACATCACGGGGTGGTGCGCATTGTATGGGTGTGTGTTACATTAGATTCACTAGTAGGAGTGAGAAAAACATCACGGGGTGGTGCGCATTGTATGGGTGTGTGTTACATTAGATTCACTAGTAGGAGTGAGAAAAACATCACGGGGTGGTGCGCATTGTATGGGTGTGTGTTACATTAGATTCACTAGTAGCATTGAGAAAAACATCACGGGGTGGTGCGCATTGTATGGGTGTGTGTTACATTAGATTCACTAGTAGCAGTGAGAAAAACATCACGGGGTGGTGCGCATTGTATGGGTGTGTGTTACATTAGATTCACTAGTAGAAGTGAGAAAAACATCACGGGGTGGTGCGCATTGTATGGGTGGTGTTACATTAGATTCACTAGTAGCAGTGAGAAAAACATCACGGGGGGTGCGCATTGTATGGGTGTGTTTACATTACATTCACTAGTAGGATTGAGAAAAACATCACGGGGTGGTGCGCATTGTATGGGTGTGTGTTACATTACATTCACTAGTAGGAGTGAGAAAAACATCATGGGGTGGTGCGCATTGTATGGGTGTGTGTTACATTACATTCACTAGTAGGAGTGAGAAAAACATCACGCGGTGGTGCGCATTGTATGGGTGTGTGTTACATTAGATTCACTAGTAGCAGTGAGAAAAACATCACGGGGTGGTGCGCATTGCATGGGTGTGTGTTACATTAGATTCACTAGTAGCAGTGAGAAAAACATCACGGGGTGTGCGCATTGTATGGTGTGTGTTACATTAGATTCACTAATAGCAGTGAGAAAAACATCACGGGGTGGTGCGCATTGTATGGGTGTGTGTTACATTACATTCACTAGTAGGAGTGAGAAAAACATCACGGGGTGGTGCGCATTGTATGGGTGTGTGTTACATTGGATTCACTAGTAGCAGTGAGAAAAACATCACGGGGTGGTGCGCATTGTATGGGTGTGTGTTACATTACATTCACTAGTAGGAGTGGAAAAACATCACGGGGTGGTGCGCATTGTATGGGTGTGTGTTACATTACATTCACTAGTAGGAGTGAGAAAAACATCACGGGGTGGTGCGCATTGTATGGGTGTGTGTTACATTACATTCACTAGTAGGAGTGAGAAAAACATCACGGGGTGGTGCGCATTGTATGGGTGTGTGTTACATTACGTTCACTAGTAGCAGTGAGAAAAACATCACGGGGTGGTGCGCATTGTATGGGTGTGTGTTACATTACGTTCACTAGTAGCAGTGAGAAAAACATCATGGGGTGGTGCGCATTGTATGTGTGTGTTACATTACGTTCACTAGTAGGAGTGAGAAAAACATCACGCGGTGGTGCGCATTGTATGGGTGTGTGTTACATTAGATTCACTAGTAGGAGGTGAGAAAAACATCACGGGGTGGTGCGCATTGTATGGGTGTGTGTTACATTAGATTCACTAGTAGCAGTGAGAAAAACATCACGGGGTGGTGCGCATTGTATGGTGTGTGTTACATTAGAATTCACTAGTAGCATTGAGAAAAACATCACGGGGTGGTGCGCATTGTATGGGTGTGTGTTACATTAGATTCACTAGTAGCAGTGAGAAAAACATCACGGGGTGGTGCGCATTTTATGGGTGTGTGTTACATTAGGATTCACTAGTAGCAGTGAGAAAAACATCACGGGTGGTGCGCATTGTATGGGTGTGTGTTACATTAGATTCACTAGTAGCAGTGAGAAAAACATCACGGGGGTGCGCATTGTATGGGTGTGTGTTACATTACATTCACTAGTAGGAGTGAGAAAAACATCACGGGGTGGTGCGCATTGTATGGGTGTGTGTTACATTACATTCACTAGGTAGGAGTGAGAAAAACATCACGCAGTGGTGCGCATTGCATGGGTGTTGTTACAGTAGCTTTGTTACATTAATCCTAGTAGCGTGAGAAAAACATCACGGGGTGGTGCGCATTGCATGGGTGTGTGTTACATTAGATTCACTAGTAGCAGGTGAGAAAAACATCACGGGGTGGTGCGCATTGTATGGGTGTGTGTTACATTAGATTCACTAGTAGCAGTGAGAAAAACATCACGGGGTGGTGCGCATTGTATGGGTGTGTGTTACATTAGATTCACTAGTAGCAGTGAGAAAAACATCACGGGGTGGTGCGCATTGTATGGGTGTGTGTTACATTAGATTCACTAGTAGCAGTGAGAAAAACATCACGGGGGGGGGGTGGTGCGCATTGTATGGGTGTGTGTTACATTAGATTTCACT
>NW_026947928.1:40345-82809 GCF_034190915.1 Cavia porcellus | reverse complement strand
TGGGGATGGAAATGCTTGCCAATCTACATATGGATGTACTTTCAATGGGATATGAAATATGCCAGGGCCTGGCAGATGTTCTCTGACATGTCCTATCCTTGAGCATATGCTTTTCCCTTGTCATGTCTGTCATTTGGCTGAGTCCTGTTCCCTCAGCTATTCAGTCAAGACTTGCTGGAATCATTCACCTGCAGTATAAGAGCTTTCTGTGAAATTTCTCAGCAGAAATCCTCTGCAAGCACATGGTTTTGAATATGAGAGGCAGTGGTAGAAGTTGAATTTCAAGGGCAGATATTTGAAAACAATGAAACAAGCCCCGAATAAGATCTTTACATGTTTCCCAGATGAATATGTTTGGAAATACGGGGGAAGATGGAGATCAAGACTGAGAAGGGTGCACACCCATTTCAAGGTACAAAAACCAGGGAAAAACATGGGAAAGCAAGAGAGCTGGTTAATTTGATGTAAAAATCTTTGATGATGAAAGGAAAATTATATTCTCATGGTGATTTAATCAGGCTGTAGCAGTGAAGTTCTCATGTTGGTTGTCTTATGTGTGGCCTTCTGCATTGGGCAGTGGATGCAGGACAGGAGATCTTCAAATAAATCTGGTGGAACACAAAATAATGAAAAAAATATCAATCTAAATCCTGTGTATTCCTTCCCTTTGAGAACATATATGGATAATGTCCGGAGTTTCAAAAGACAAAATGTCTATTGGGTCATGGTTTCACCAATGAAATGGTCACTTCACATAACATTTTGAATTTTGCTTTCACAGTTGCTCATGTAACGGGCCAGAGTAAAGCAGAATGCAGAGTAAGCCTCATCAATAGTTGTGCATTATATAAGTGGTTTTAAAACCAGTGAAAACCTTTGGATCTAGTGTTTGTATTTAATTGGTTGATTGGATTTTCAAATAGTTTGTTTAATATTTTTCACTTTGGGAGTCAGGGAAGCCCTCACTCATAGTGATTTAGACCTCTCCAAAAGCTCTGAAGTTATTCATGTAACAGCTATTACATGTTATGAGTTTCTCCTATTAAAACTTGAAAGACTAACAGACTCTGCTACTTTTCATCTAAATTCAGTGTTGCGCTAAATTAGGAGTTGGATTTTTTTTTACAAGTCCTTTGAAATGTGTCCTCCTTTAGTCACTGGTCGTGCTGGAATGTACTTTCTTGTGAAGACAGGATTTGAGCAAATTGACACCAGTACAGTTTGCCACTACTCTGGACACCTGGTTAAATATCGAGTTGCCTAAATGGTGTGTGTTTTACTTTGATTTCTGCTCACACTTTGCTCATCCAGTTAGAACCACAGGGCTCCAGGCCATAGCGTTCTAGGCCTAAACAAGAAAATTTCCATTCTATTTTTGGAGTTCATTCGTCTCTCATAATTACTTTTTCCACAAATGTGTGCTTCAGGACAGGCCCTGTCTAAATGTGGAGAGGCCCATTTTCATTCACTCACTTTCAGACTTTCTAAGATTTTCAGTTACTAGAGGTTTTCCCACACTTGCCATTGTCAAGGGACTGTGCACTTCACTTGAAATTGTGCAGTATTACTTCATGTGTGTCCGTGGAAATTCCACCAATGGGAAACTCTTGCTGTAGTCATCTCCAAGTGTTTCTGCATAAGAAAATATAACTAACAAAGGATGTGGTTTCAAGCAGAATGAGGAATGGAGGGATAATCTTTATTTCAGTGCAGGTTGACCTTTCAAAGAAACAGTAATTCCTATGAAATAGGAGGTAAAATCTTTGCAAAGAGACATGGATATGACATGCTCAACTTTATGTCACATTTTTTAAAAAGCCAAGGGCATTTGAGAAATTCTTGGCTGCTGAATTGTCCCTTTTTTCAAATTTCTCTTAGGTAAGACACTCCCGTTTCTTCAAACCATGGTACAGTTCCTTCCATGTAAAAAACCAAAGCAAAAAACGAAATAAATTGAAACAAAACCCATCAAATTACATTTGAGAGCACACAATTGCTCAGCAGGCCCACTATTCAAGAAGCTAGAGGCACAGAAGCATCAGCCTTCAGCCCATGGCCTGAAGTTTTGTCTCTATCATGGCCCCTCAATTCCCTGGCATGTCCACATTAACTCATCAATCTTTACTCATTTCCTCTTCAAATGCACAGGATCCAATATATTTGAACCCTGTTCACCTGGGCTGTAATCATCCAAGGACACACCATAGGAAGGGCAGCCAGCCCCTTGCCTGGCGCCTTGGAGCTTATCCCAATAGAAATGGAAACCTGAACAAGGGGAGCCAAAACAAACAGAGGAATATTCCTAAAGCCTGAAACATAGAAGCTACCTATGGACCAGTAGTGGGATTTCACAAAATATGTAAGAATCTCTTTGCACATGCTTGGCATGGTCGCTCATGCCTATAATCCCAGCAATCTGGGGGCTGAGGTGGATGGATCCTTGGGAGTTCCAGTCCATCGTGGGCTACGAATTTATCTCAAGGCCCCTTTCAACAACTACATAAGATGCTGTTTCCAAAAAGAGGACAACAGAAAAGTAGACACACTTGGTCTAGGTCCCGGGGTTCACTACATGAGTTGTGGAGTCAAAATATTCCATGCCATGAGAAAATACCTGGGATTTTTAGTGAAAGAAGCATTTGCATCCCTTTACTAAGGGTTTCCCTTTCACCATGTTACATTTGAATTCTGGGAAAACCTGCTGGTGACAAGCTATCTAGCATTATGTTGGTTTAGGTATTGAGCTAGCACCTCATGTTTAGTGTTCAGGGTTATGCTGGAATGGCTGCAGACCTGCTTGAAATAGCTATTGCAGACGAGTGAACCCCGAGGAAGCTGGATAGTTGAAGCAGGTACTCCAAATATTCATGCACTGCAAGGATTCACTTTCATTTTGGGACTCATCTTCTGGTTGCTGGCTTTTAGTGCTAACTGATACTACCATGGTGGCAGTAATCCAGCAGAGACTGTATGTATGGTTTGCTGGTTTGCTTCCCAAGCCACCAGAAACTTGGCAGAACACTAATCATTGTGGCATTTTCTTTCCTCCCTTGAAACATTTGGCTTTCTAAGTTTGAAAATTGAATAGACTGGGCTAATCAGGTTTGGACCCCACGTACCACCAACAGAGCTAAAGACAGAGCCAATTACTTCCCTCCACTTGTCAAAATATGTCAAATTTGCTTGGTCACCACGAATTCAAAGAAAATTCTGAGGCAACTTAGAGAGGTGAATCAAATACTGCCTGATTGGAATGGCTGTGGTTGTATGAGGTGGAAAGCTGCAGAGTTGGGCTGAAACTGTTCACAGAAATCCACAGGCTTGTGGTTGCCAGGCAACCACACTGGGCTGAGATTGGCTGAACATCACTGTGAGGTGGATTTTAGGCTCTAGGTTTGAAAATTTAAAGGACTGGCGTAGTCAAGTTTGGAACACATCGACCACAGACAGACCAAAAGGTCTTTCAATTACTTCCCTCCACTTCTCAAAATATGTCAAATTTTCTTGATCACTACAATTGTAAAAAAAAATTTAAGGCAACATAGAGAGGCTAATCAAATATTGCATGATTGGAATGGCTGTGGTTGTATAAGGTGGAAAGCTGCAGAGTTCTGCTGAAACAGTTCACAGAAAGCCACAAGCTTGAGTTGCATGGCAACCACACTGGGCTGTGATTGGCTGAGCACCATTATGAGCTGGACTTTAGGCTCTTGGATCCAAGTGTTCAGTAGGAGACCTGAGTCACAATGCTGGGCGTTGCCATGGAGACCTCAGTGGCACAGAGGACCTTGTAGGGCAAGATTTCAATAGGATGAATATTCTTGGCCTGGTATGCCACAGGATTCTCACTGAAGGCTTCACTGCTCAGAATTTGGGGATGGAAATGCTTGCCAATCTACATATGGATGTACTTTCAATGGGATATGAAATATGCCAGGGCCTGGCAGATGTTCTCTGACATGTCCTATCCTTGAGCATATGCTTTTCCCTTGTCATGTCTGTCATTTGGCTTAGTCCTGTTCCCTCAGCTATTCAGTCAAGACTTGCTGGAATCATTCACCTGCAGTATAAGAGCTTTCTGTGAAATTTCTCAGCAGAAATCCTCTGCAAGCACATGGTTTTGAATATGAGAGGCAGTGGTAGAAGTTGAATTTCAAGGGCAGATATTTGAAAACAATGAAACAAGCCCCGAATAAGATCTTTACATGTTTCCCAGATGAATATGTTTGGAAATACGGGGGAAGATGGAGATCAAGACTGAGAAGGGTGCACACCCATTTCAAGGTACATAAACCAGGGAAAAACATGGGAAAGCAAGAGAGCTGGTTAATTTGATGTAAAAATCTTTGATGATGAAAGGAAAATTATATTCTCATGGTGATTTAATCAGGCTGTAGCAGTGAAGTTCTCATGTTGGTTGTCTTATGTGTGGCCTTCTGCATTGGGCAGTGGATGCAGGACAGGAGATCTTCAAATAAATCTGGTGGAACACAAAATAATGAAAAAAATATCAATCTAAATCCTGTGTATTCCTTCCCTTTGAGAACATATATGGATAATGTCCGGAGTTTCAAAAGACAAAATGTCTATTGGGTCATGGTTTCACCAATGAAATGGTCACTTCACATAACCTTTTGAATTTTGCTTTCACAGTTGCTCATGTAACGGGCCAGAGTAAAGCAGAATGCAGAGTAAGCCTCATCAATAGTTGTGCATTACATAAGTGGTTTTAAAACCAGTGAAAACCTTTGGATCTAGTATTTGTATTTAATTGGTTGATTGGATTTTCAAACTGTTTGTTTAATATTTTTCACTTTGGGAGTCAGGGAAGCCCTCACTCATAGTGATTTAGACCTCTCCAAAAGCTCTGAAGTTATTCATGTAACAGCTATTACATGTTATGAGTTTCTCCTATTAAAACTTGAAAGACTAACAGACTCTGCTACTTTTCATCTAAATTCAGTGTTGCGCTAAATTAGGAGTTGGATTTTTTTTTACAAGTCCTTTGAAATGTGTCCTCCTTTAGTCACTGGTCGTGCTGGAATGTACTTTCTTGTGAAGACAGGATTTGAGCAAATTGACACCAGTACAGTTTGCCACTACTCTGGACACCTGGTTAAATATCGAGTTGCCTAAATGGTGTGTGTTTTACTTTGATCTCTGCTCACACTTTGCTCATCCAGTTAGAACCACAGGGCTCCAGGCCATAGCGTTCTAGGCCTAAACAAGAAAATTTCCATTCTATTTTTGGAGTTCATTCGTCTCTCATAATTACTTTTTCCACAAATGTGTGCTTCAGGACAGGCCCTGTCTAAATGTGGAGAGGCCCATTTTCATTCACTCACTTTCAGACTTTCTAAGATTTTCAGTTACTAGAGGTTTTCCCACACTTGCCATTGTCAAGGGACTGTGCACTTCACTTGAAATTGTGCAGTATTACTTCATGTGTGTCCGTGGAAATTCCACCAATGGGAAACTCTTGCTGTAGTCATCTCCAAGTGTTTCTGCATAAGAAAATATAACTAACAAAGGATGTGGTTTCAAGCAGAATGAGGAATGGAGGGATAATCTTTATTTCAGTGCAGGTTGACCTTTCAAAGAAACAATAATTCCTATGAAATAGGAGGTAAAATCTTTTGTAAAGAGACATGGATATGACATGCTCAACTTTATGTCACGTTTTTTAAAAAGCCAAGGGCATTTGAGAAATTCTTGGCTGCTGAATTGTCCCTTTTTTCAAATTTCTCTTAGGTAAGACACTCCCGTTTCTTCAAACCATGGTACAGTTCCTTCCATGTAAAAAACCAAAGCAAAAAAGAAAATAAATTAAAACAAAACCCCTCAAATTACATTTGAGAGCACACAATTGCTCAGCAGGTCCACTATTCAAGAAGCTAGAGGTACAGAAGCATCAGCCTTCAGCCCATGGCCTGAAGTTTTGTCTCTATCATGGCCCCTCAATTCCCTGGCATGTCCACATTAACTCATGAATCTTTACTCATTTCCTCTTCAAATGCACAGGATCCAATATATTTGAACCCGGTTCACCTGGGCTGTAATCATCCAAGGACACACCAGAGGAAGGGCAGCCAGCCCCTTGCCTGGGGCCTTGGAGCTTATCCCAATAGAAATGGAAACCTGAACAAGGGGAGCCAAAACAAACAGAGGAATATTCCTAAAGCCTGAAACATAGAAGCTACCTATGGACCAGTAGTGGGATTTCACAAAATATGTAAGAATCTCTTTGCACATGCTTGGCATGGTCGCTCATGCCTATAATCCCAGCAATCTGGGTGCTGAGGTGAATGGATCCTTGGGAGTTCCAGTCCATCGTGGGCTACGAATTTATCTCAAGGCCTCTTTCAACAACTACATAAGATGCTGTTTCCAAAAAGAGGACAACAGAAAAGTAGACACACTTGGTCTAGGTCCCGGGGTTCACTACATGAGTTGTGGAGTCAAAATATTCCATGCCATGAGAAAATACCTGGGATTTTTGTGAAAGGAGCATTTGCATCCCTTTGCTAAGGGTTTCCCTTTCACCATGTTACATTTGAATTCTGGGAAATCCTGCTAGTGACAAGCTATCTAGCATTATGTTGGTTTAGGTATTGAGCTAGCACCTCATGTTTAGTGTTCAGGGTTATGCTGGAATGGCTGCAGACCTCCTTCAAATAGCTATTGCAGACGAGTGAACCCCGAGGAAGCTGGATAGTTGAAGCAGGTACTCCAAATATTCATGCCCTGCAAGGACTCACTTTCATTTTGGGACTCATCTTCTGGTTGCTGGCTTTTAGTTCTAACTGATACTACCATGGTGGCAGTAATCCAGCAGAGACTGTATGTATGGTTTGCTGGTTTGCTTCCCAAGCCACCAGAAACTTGGCAGAACACTAATCATTGTGGCATTTTCTTTCCTCCCTTGAAACATTTGGCTTTCTAAGTTTGAAAATTGAATAGACTGGGCTAATCAGGTTTGGACCCCACGTACCACCAACAGAGCTAAAGACAGAGCCAATTACTTCCCTCCATTTGTCAAAATATGTCAAATTTGCTTGGTCATCAGAAATTCAAAGAAAATTCTGAGGCAACTTAGAGAGGTGAATCAAATACTGCCTGATTGGAATGGCTGTGGTTGTATGAGTTGGAAAGCTGCAGAGTTGGGCTGAAACTGTTCACAGAAATCCACAGGCTTGTGGTTGCCAGGCAACCACACTGGCCTGAGATTGGCTGAACATCACTGTGAGGTGGATTTTAGGCTCTAGGTTTGAAAATTTAAAAGACTGGCGTAGTCAAGTTTGGAACACATCGACCACAGACAGACCAAAAGGTCTTTCAATTACTTCCCTCCACTTCTCAAAATATGTCAAATTTTCTTGATCACTACAATTGTAAAAAAAAAATTTAAGGCAACATAGAGAGGCTAATCAAATATTGCATGATTGGAATGGCTGTGGTTGTATAAGGTGGAAAGCTGCAGAGTTGGGCTGAAACAGTTCACAGAAAGCCACAAGCTTGTGGTTGCATGGCAACCACACTGGGCTGTGATTGGCTGAGAAACATTGTGAGCTGGACTTTAGGCTCTAGGATCCAAGTGTTCAGTAGGAGACCTGAGTCACAATGCTGGGCGTTGCCATGGAGACCTCAGTGGCACAGAGGACCTTGTAGGGCAAGATTTCAATAGGATGAATATTCTTGGCCTGGTATGCCACAGGATTCTCACTGAAGGCTTCACTGCTCAGAATTTGGGGATGGAAATGCTTGCCAATCTACATATGGATGTACTTTCAATGGGATATGAAATATGCCAGGGCCTGGCAGATGTTCTCTGACATGTCCTATCCTTGAGCATATGCTTTTCCCTTGTCATGTCTGTCATTTGGCTGAGTCCTGTTCCCTCAGCTATTCAGTCAAGACTTGCTGGAATCATTCACCTGCAGTATAAGAGCTTTCTGTGAAATTTCTCAGCAGAAATCCTCTGCAAGCACATGGCTTTGAATATGAGAGACAGTGGTAGAAGTTGAATTTCAAGGGCAGATATTTGAAAACAATGAAACAAGCCCCGAATAAGATCTTTACATGTTTCCCAGATGAACATGTTTGGAAATACGGGGGAAGATGGAGATCAAGACTGAGAAGGGTGCACACCCATTTCAAGGTACATAAACCAGGGAAAAACATGGGAAAGCAAGAGAGCTGGTTAATTTGATGTAAAAATCTTTGATGATGAAAGGAAAATTATATTCTCATGGTGATTTAATCAGGCTGTAGCAGTGAAGTTCTCATGTTGGTTGTCCTATGTGTGGCCTTCTGCATTGGGCAGTGGATGCAGGACAGGAGATCTCCAAATAAATCTGGTGGAACACAAAATAATGAAAAAAATATCAATCTAAATCCTGTGTATTCCTTCCCTTTGAGAACATATATGGATAATATCCAGAGTTTCAAAAGACAAAATGTCTATTGGGTCATGGTTTCACCAATGAAATGGTCACTTCACATAACATTTTGAATTTTGCTTTCACAGTTGCTCATGTAACGGGCCTGAGTAAAGCAGAATGCAGAGTAAGCCTCATCAATAGTTGTGCATTACATAAGTGGTTTTAAAACCAGTGAAAACCTTTGGATCTAGTGTTTGTATTTAATTGGTTGATTGGATTTTCAAATTGTTTGTTTAATATTTTTCACTTTGGGAGTCAGGGAAGCCCTCACTCATAGTGATTTAGACCTCTCCAAAAGCTCTGAAGTTATTCATGTAACAGCTATTACATGTTATGAGTTTCTCCTATTAAAACTTGAAAGACTAACAGACTCTGCTACTTTTCATCTAAATTCAGTGTTGTGCTAAATTAGGAGTTGGATTTTTTTTTACAAGTCCTTTGAAATGTGTCCTCCTCTAGTCACTGGTCGTGGTGGAATGTACTTTCTTGTGAAGACAGGATTTGAGCAAATTGACACCAGTACAGTTTGCCACTACTCTGGACACCTGGTTAAATATCGAGTTGCCTAAATGGTGTGTGTTTTACTTTGATCTCTGCTCACACTTTGCTCATCCAGTTAGAACCACAGGGCTCCAGGCCATAGCGTTCTAGGCCTAAACAAGAAAATTTCCATTCCGTTTTTGGAGTTCATTCGTCTCTCATAATTACTTTTTCCACAAATGTGTGCTTCAGGACAGGCCCTGTCTAAATGTGGAGAGGCCCATTTTCATTCACTCACTTTCAGACTTTCTAAGATTTTCAGTTACTAGAGGTTTTCCCACACTTGCCATTGTCAAGGGACTGTGCACTTCACTTGAAATTGTGCAGTATTACTTCATGTGTGTCCGTGGAAATTCCACCAATGGGAAACTCTTGCTGTAGTCATCTCCAAGTGTTTCTGCATAAGAAAATATAACTAACAAAGGATGTGGTTTCAAGCAGAATGAGGAATGGAGGGATAATCTTTATTTCAGTGCAGGTTGACCTTTCAAAGAAACAATAATTCCTATGAAATAGGAGGTAAAATCTTTTGTAAAGAGACATGGATATGACATGCTCAACTTTATGTCACATTTTTTAAAAAGCCAAGGGCATTTGAGAAATTCTTGGCTGCTGAATTGTCCCTTTTTTCAAATTTCTCTTAGGTAAGACACTCCCGTTTCTTCAAACCATGGTACAGTTTCTTCCATGTAAAAAACCAAAGCAAAAAAGAAAATAAATTAAAACAAAACCCATCAAATTACATTTGAGAGCACACAATTGCTCAGCAGGCCCACTATTCAAAAAGCTAGAGGTACAGAAGCTTCAGCCTTCAGCCCATGGCCTGAAGTTTTGTCTCTATCATGGCCCCTCAATTCCCTGGCATGTCCACATTAACTCATGAATCTTTACTCATTTCCTCTTCAAATGCACAGGATCCAATATATTTGAACCCTGTTCACCTGGGCTGTAATCATCCAAGGACACACCAGAGGAAGGGCAGCCAGCCCCTTGCCTGGGGCCTTGGAGCTTATCCCAATAGAAATGGAAACCTGAACAAGGGGAGCCAAAACAAACAGAGGAATATTCCTAAAGCCTGAAACATAGAAGCTACCTATGGACCAGTAGTGGGATTTCACAAAATATGTAAGAATTTCTTTGCACATGCTTGGCATGGTCGCTCATGCCTATAATCCCAGCAATCTGGGGGCTGAGGTGGATGGATCCTTGGGAGTTCCAGTCCATCGTGGGCTACGAATTTATCTCAAGGCCTCTTTCAACAACTACATAAGATGCTGTTTCCAAAAAGAGGACAACAGAAAAGTAGACACACTTGGACTAGGTCCCGGGGTTCACTACATGAGTTGTGGAGTCAAAATATTCCATGCCATGAGAAAATACCTGGGATTTTTAGTGAAAGGGGCATTTGCATCCCTTTACTAAGGGTTTCCCTTTCACCATGTTACATTTGAATTCTGGGAAAACCTGCTGGTGACAAGCTATCTAGCATTATGTTGGTTTAGGTATTGAGCTAGCACCTCATGTTTAGTGTTCAGGGTTATGCTGGAATGGCTGCAGACCTCCTTGAAATAGCTATTGCAGACGAGTGAACCCCGAGGAAGCTGGATAGTTGAAGCAGGTACTCCAAATATTCATGCACTGCAAGGATTCACTTTCATTTTGGGACTCATCTTCGGGATGCTGGCTTTTAGTGCTAACTGATACTACCATGGTGGCAGTAATCCAGGAGAGACTGTATGTATGGTTTGCTGGTTTGCTTCCCAAGCCACCAGAAACTTGGCAGAACACTAATCATTGTGGCATTTTCTTTCCTCCCTTGAAACATTTGGCTTTCTAAGTTTGAAAATTGAATAGACTGGGCTAATCAGGTTTGGACCCCACGTACCACCAACAGAGCTAAAGACAGAGCCAATTACTTCCCTCCACTTGTCAAAATATGTCAAATTTGCTTGGTCACCACAAATTCAAAGAAAATTCTGAGGCAACTTAGAGAGGTGAATCAAATACTGCCTGATTGGAATGGCTGTGGTTGTATGAGGTGGAAAGCTGCAGAGTTGGGCTGAAACTGTTCACAGAAATCCACAGGCTTGTGGTTGCCAGGCAACCACACTGGCCTGAGATTGGCTGAACATCACTGTGAGGTGGATTTTAGGCTCTAGGTTTGAAAATTTAAAAGACTGGCGTAGTCAAGTTTGGAACACATCGACCACAGAAAGACCAAAAGATCTTTCAATTACTTCCCTCCACTTCTCAAAATATGTCAAATTTTCTTTATCACTACAATTGTAAAAAAAAAAATTTAAGGCAACATAGAGAGGCTAATCAAATATAGCATGATTGGAATGGCTGTGGTTGTATAAGGTGTAAAGCTGCAGAGTTGGGCTGAAACAGTTCACAGAAAGCCACAAGCTTGTGGTTGCATGGCAACCACACTGGGCTGTGATTGGCTGAGCACCATTGTGAGCTGGACTTTAGGCTCTAGGATCCAAGTGTTCAGTAGGAGACCTGAGTCACAATGCTGGGCATTGCCATGGAGACCTCAGTGGCACAGAGGACCTTGTATTGCAAGATTTCAATAGGATGAATATTCTTGGCCTGGTATGCCACAGGATTCTCACTGAAGGCTTCACTCCTCAGAATTTGGGTATGGAAATGCTTGCCAATCTACACATGGATGTACTTTCAAGGGGATATGAAATATGCCAGGGCCTGGCAGATGTTCTCTGACATGTCCTATCCTTGAGCATATCCTTTTCCCTTGTCATGTCTGTCATTTGGCTGAGTCCTGTTCCCTCAGCTATTCAGTCAAGACTTGCTGGAATCATTCACCTGCAGTATAAGAGCTTTCTGTGAAATTTCTCAGCAGAAATCCTCTGCAAGCACATGGCTTTGAATATGAGAGACAGTGGTAGAAGTTGAATTTCCAGGGCAGATATTTGAAAACAATGAAACAAGCCCCGAATAAGATCTTGACATGTTTCCCAGATGAATATGTTTGGAAATACGGGGGAAGATGGAGATCAAGACTGAGAAGTGTGCACACACATTTCAAGGTACAAAAACCAGGGAAAAACATGGGAAAGCAAGAGAGCTGTTTAATTTGATTTAAAAATCTTTGATGATGAAAGGAAACTTATATTCTCATGGTGATTTAATCAGGCTGCAGCAGTGAAGTTCTCATGTTGGTTGTCCTATGTGTGGCCTTCTGCATTGGGCAGTGGATGCAGGACAGGAGATCCTCAAATAAATCTGGTGGAACACAAAATAGTGAAAAAAGTATCAATCTAAATCCTGTGTATTCCTTCCCTTTGAGAACATATATGGATAATGTCCGGAGTTTCAAAAGACAAAATGTCTATTGGGTCATGGTTTCACCAATGAAATGGTCACTTCACATAACATTTTGAATTTTGCTTTCACAGTTGCTCATGTACCGGGCCTGAGTAAAGCAGAATGCAGAGTAAGCCTCATCAATAGTTGTGCATTACATAAGTGGTTTTAAAACCAGTGAAAACCTTTGGATCTAGTATTTGTATTTAATTGGTTGATTGGATTTTCAAACTGTTTGTTTAATATTTTTCACTTTGGGAGTCAGGGAAGCCCTCACTCATAGTGATTTAGACCTCTCCAAAAGCTCTGAAGTTATTCATGTAACAGCTATTACATGTTATGAGTTTCTCCTATTAAAACTTGAAAGACTAACAGACTCTGCTACTTTTCATCTAAATTCAGTGTTGCGCTAAATTAGGAGTTGCATTTTTTTTTACAAGTCCTTTGAAATGTGTCCTCCTCTAGTCACTGGTCGTGGTGGAATGTACTTTCTTGTGAAGACAGGATTTGAGCAAATTGACACCAGTACAGTTTGCCACTAATCTGGACACCTGGTTAAATATCGAGTTGCCTAAATGGTGTGTGTTTTACTTTGATCTCTGCTCACACTTTGCTCATCCAGTTAGAACCACAGGGCTCCAGGCCATAGCGTTCTAGGCCTAAACAAGAAAATTTCCATTCCGTTTTGGGAGTTCATTCGTCTATCATAATTAATTTTTCCACAAATGTGTGCTTCAGGACAGGCCCTGTCTAAATGTGGAGAGGCCCATTTTCATTCACTCACTTTCAGACTTTCTAAGATTTTCAGTTACTAGAGGTTTTCCCACACTTGCCATTGTCAAGGAACTGTGCACTTCACTTGAAATTGTGCAGTATTACTTCATGTGTGTCCGTGGAAATTCCACCAATGGGAAACTCTTGCTGTAGTCATCTCCAAGTGTTTCTGCATAAGAAAATATAACTAACAAAGGATGTGGTTTCAAGCAGAATGAGGAATGGAGGGATAATCTTTATTTCAGTGCAGGTTGACATTTCAAAGAAACAGTAATTCCTATGAAATAAGAGGTAAAATCTTTGCAAAGAGACATGGATATGACATGCTCAACTTTATGTCACATTTTTTAAAAAGCCAAGGGCATTTGAGAAATTCTTGGCTGCTGAATTGTCCCTTTTTTCAAATTTCTCTTAGGTAAGACACTCCCGTTTCTTCAAACCATGGTACAGTTCCTTCCATGTAAAAAACCAAAGCAAAAAACAAAATAAATTAAAACAAAACCCCTCAAATTACATTTGAGAGCACACAATTGCTCAGCAGGCCCACTATTCAAGAAGCTAGAGGCACAGAAGCATCAGCCTTCAGCCCATGGCCTGAAGTTTTGTCTCTATCATGGCCCCTCAATTCCCTGGCATGTCCACATTAACTCATCAATCTTTACTCATTTCCTCTTCAAATGCACAGGATCCAATATATTTGAACCCTGTTCACCTGGGCTGTAATCATCCAAGGACACACCAGAGGAAGGGCAGGCAGCCCCTTGCCTGGGGCCTTGGAGCTTATCCCAATAGAAATGGAAACCTGAACAAGGGGAGCCAAAACAAACAGAGGAATATTCCTAAAGCCTGAAACATAGAAGCTACCTATGGACCAGTAGTGGGATTTCACAAAATATGTAAGAATCTCTTTGCACATGCTTGGCATGGTCGCTCATGCCTATAATCCCAGCAATCTGGGGGCTGAGGTGGATGGATCCTTGGGAGTTCCAGTCCATCGTGGGCTACGAATTTATCTCAAGGCCTCTTTCAACAACTACATAAGATGCTGTTTCCAAAAAGAGGACAACAGAAAAGTAGACACACTTGGTCTAGGTCCCGGGGTTCACTACATGAGTTGTGGAGTCAAAATATTCCATGCCATGAGAAAATACCTGGGATTTTTAGTGAAAGGGGCATTTGCATCCCTTTGCTAAGGGTTTCCCTTTCACCATGTTACATTTGAATTCTGGGAAAACCTGCTGGTGACAAGCTATCTAGCATTATGTTGGTTTAGGTATTGAGCTACCACCTCATGTTTAGTGTTCAGGGTTATGCTGGAATGGCTGCAGACCTCCTTGAAATAGCTATTGCAGAAGAGTGAACCCCGAGGAAGCTGGATAGTTGAAGCAGGTACTCCAAATATTCATGCACTGCAAGGATTCACTTTCATTTTGGGACTCATCTTCTGGTTGCTGGCTTTTAGTGCTAACTGATACTACCATGGTGGCAGTAATCCAGCAGAGACTGTATGTATGGTTTGCTGGTTTGCTTCCCAAGCCACCAGAAACTTGGCAGAACACTAATCATTGTGGCATTTTCTTTCCTCCCTTGAAACATTTGGCTTTCTAAGTTTGAAAATTGAATAGACTGGGCTAATCAGGTTTGGACCCCACGTACCACCAACAGAGCTAAAGACAGAGCCAATTACTTCCCTCCACTTGTCAAAATATGTCAAATTTGCTTGGTCACCACAAATTCAAAGAAAATTCTGAGGCAACTTAGAGAGGTGAATCAAATACTGCCTGATTGGAATGGCTGTGGTTGTATGAGGTGGAAAGCTGCAGAGTTGGGCTGAAACTGTTCACAGAAATCCACAGGCTTGTGGTTGCCAGGCAACCACACTGGCCTGAGATTGGCTGAACATCACTGTGAGGTGGATTTTAGGCTCTAGGTTTGAAAATTTAAAAGACTGGCGTAGTCAAGTTTGGAACACATCGACCACAGACAGACCAAAAGGTCTTTCAATTACTTCCCTCCACTTCTCAAAATATGTCAAATTTTCTTGATCACTACAATTGTAAAAAAAAAATTTAAGGCAACATAGAGAGGCTAATCAAATATTGCATGATTGGAATGGCTGTGGTTGTATAAGGTGGAAAGCTGCAGAGTTGGGCTGAAACAGTTCACAGAAAGCCACAAGCTTGTGGTTGCATGGCAACCACACTGGGCTGTGATTGGCTGAGCACCATTGTGAGCTGGACTTTAGGCTCTAGGATCCAAGTGTTCAGTAGGAGACCTGAGTCACAATGCTGGGCGTTGCCATGGAGACCTCAGTGGCACAGAGGACCTTGTAGGGCAAGATTTCAATAGGATGAATATTCTTGGCCTGGTATGCCACAGGATTCTCACTGAAGGCTTCACTGCTCAGAATTTGGGGATGGAAATGCTTGCCAATCTACATATGGATGTACTTTCAATGGGATATGAAATATGCCAGGGCCTGGCAGATGTTCTCTGACATGTCCTATCCTTGAGCATATGCTTTTCCCTTGTCATGTCTGTCATTTGGCTGAGTCCTGTTCCCTCAGCTATTCAGTCAAGACTTGCTGGAATCATTCACCTGCAGTATAAGAGCTTTCTGTGAAATTTCTCAGCAGAAATCCTCTGCAAGCACATGGCTTTGAATATGAGAGGCAGTGGTAGAAGTTGAATTTCAAGGGCAGATATTTGAAAACAATGAAACAAGCCCCGAATAAGATCTTTACATGTTTCCCAGATGAATATGTTTGGAAATACGGGGGAAGATGGAGATCAAGACTGAGAAGGGTGCACACCCATTTCAAGGTACAAAAACCAGGGAAAAACATGGGAAAGCAAGAGAGCTGGTTAATTTGATGTAAAAATCTTTGATGATGAAAGGAAAATTATATTCTCATGGTGATTTAATCAGGCTGTAGCAGTGAAGTTCTCATGTTGGTTGTCCTATGTGTGGCCTTTTGCATTGGGCAGTGGATGCAGGACAGGAGATCTCCAAATAAATCTGGTGGAACACAAAATAATGAAAAAAATATCAATCTAAATCCTGTGTATTCCTTCCCTTTGAGAACATATATGGATAATATCCGGAGTTTCAAAAGACAAAATGTCTATTGGGTCATGGTTTCACCAATGAAATGGTCACTTCACATAACATTTTGAATTTTGCTTTCACAGTTGCTCATGTAACGGGCCTGAGTAAAGCAGAATGCAGAGTAAGCCTCATAAATAGTTGTGCATTACATAAGTGGTTTTAAAACCAGTGAAAACCTTTGGATCTAGTGTTTGTATTTAATTGGTTGATTGGATTTTCAAATTGTTTGTTTAATATTTTTCACTTTGGGAGTCAGGGAAGCCCTCACTCATAGTGATTTAGACCTCTCCAAAAGCTCTGAAGTTATTCATGTAACAGCTATTACATGTTGTGAGTTTCTCCTATTAAAACTTGAAAGACTAACAGACTCTGCTACTTTTCATCTAAATTCAGTGTTGCGCTAAATTAGGAGTTGGATTTTTTTTTACAAGTCCTTTGAAATGTGTCCTCCTCTAGTCACTGGTCGTGCTGGAATGTACTTTCTTGTGAAGACAGGATTTGAGCAAATTGACACAAGTACAGTTTGCCACTACTCTGGACACCTGGTTAAATATCGAGTTGCCTAAATGGTGTGTGTTTTACTTTGATCTCTGCTCACACTTTGCTCATCCAGTTAGAACCACAGGGCTCCAGGCCATAGCGTTCTAGGCCTAAACAAGAAAATTTCCATTCCGTTTTGGGAGTTCATTGGTCTCTCATAATTACTTTTTCCACAAATGTGTGCTTCAGGACAGGCCCTGTCTAAATGTGGAGAGGCCCATTTTCATTCACTCACTTTCAGACTTTCTAAGATTTTCAGTTACTAGAGGTTTTCCCACACTTGCCATTGTCAAGGGACTGTGCACTTCACTTGAAATTGTGCAGTATTACTTCATGTGTGTACGTGGAAATTCCACCAATGGGAAACTCTTGCTGTAGTCATCTCCAAGTGTTTCTGCATAAGAAAATATAACTAACAAAGGATGTGGTTTCAAGCAGAATGAGGAATGGAGGGATAATCTTTATTTCAGTGCAGGTTGACCTTTCAAAGAAACAATAATTCCTATGAAATAGGAGGTAAAATCTTTTGTAAAGAGACATGGATATGACATGCTCAACTTTATGTCACATTTTTTAAAAAGCCAAAGGCATTTGAGAAATTCTTGGCTGCTGAATTGTCCCTTTTTTCAAATTTCTCTTAGGTAAGACACTCCCGTTTCTTCAAACCATGGTACAGTTCCTTCCATGTAAAAAACCAAAGCAAAAAAGAAAATAAATTAAAACAAAACCCATCAAATTACATTTGAGAGCGCACAATTGCTCAGCAGGCCCACTATTCAAAAAGCAAGATGTACAGAAGCTTCAGCCTTCAGCCCATGGCCTGAAGTTTTGTCTCTATCATGGCCCCTCAATTCCCTGGCATGTTCACATTAACTCATGAATCTTTACTCATTTCCTCTTCAAATGCACAGGATCCAATATATTTGAACCCTGTTCACCTGGGCTGTAATCATCCAAGGACACACCAGAGGAAGGGCAGCCAGCCCCTTGCCTGGGGCCTTGGAGCTTATCCCAATAGAAATGGAAACCTGAACAAGGGGAGCCAAAACAAACAGAGGAATATTCCTAAAGCCTGAAACATAGAAGCTACCTATGGACCAGTAGTGGGATTTCACAAAATATGTAAGAATCTCTTTGCACATGCTTGGCATGGTCGCTCATGCCTATAATCCCAGCAATCTGGGGGCTGAGGTGGATGGATCCTTGGGAGTTCCAGTCCATCGTGGGCTACGAATTTATCTCAAGGCCTCTTTCAACAACTACATAAGATGCTGTTTCCAAAAAGAGGACAAAAGAAAAGTAGACACACTTGGTCTAGGTCCCGGGGTTCACTACATGAGTTGTGGAGTCAAAATATTCCATGCCATGAGAAAATACCTGGGATTTTTAGTGAAAGGGGCATTTGCATCCCTTTGCTAAGGGTTTCCCTTTCACCATGTTACATTTGAATTCTGGGAAAACCTGCTGGTGACAAGCTATCTAGCATTATGTTGGTTTAGGTATTGAGCTAGCACCTCATGTTTAGTGTTCAGGGTTATGCTGGAATGGCTGCAGACCTCCTTGAAATAGCTATTGCAGAAGAGTGAACACCGAGGAAGCTGGATAGTTGAAGCAGGTACTCCAAATATTCATGCACTGCAAGGGTTCACTTTCATTTTGGGACTCATCTTCTGGTTGCTGGCTTTTAGTGCTAACTGATACTACCATGGTGGCAGTAATCCAGCAGAGACTGTATGTATGGTTTGCTGGTTTGCTTCCCAAGCCACCAGAAACTTGGCAGAACACTAATCATTGTGGCATTTTCTTTCCTCCCTTGAAACATTTGGCTTTCTAAGTTTGAAAATTGAATAGACTGGGCTAATCAGGTTTGGACCCCACGTACCACCAACAGAGCTAAAGACAGAGCCTATTACTTCCCTCCATTTGTCAAAATATGTCAAATTTGCTTGGTCATCACAAATTCAAAGAAAATTCTGAGGCAACTTAGAGAGGTGAATCAAATACTGCCTGATTGGAATGGCTGTGGTTGTATGAGGTGGAAAGCTGCAGAGTTGGGCTGAAACTGTTCACAGAAATCCACAGGCTTGTGGTTGCCAGGCAACCACACTGGCCTGAGATTGGCTGAACATCACTGTGAGGTGGATTTTAGGCTCTAGGTTTGAAAATTTAAAAGACTGGCGTAGTCAAGTTTGGAACACATCGACCACAGACAGACCAAAAGGTCTTTCAATTACTTCCCTCCACTTCTCAAAATATGTCAAATTTTCTTGATCACTACAATTGTAAAAAAAAAATTTAAGGCAACATAGAGAGGCTAATCAAATATTGCATGATTGGAATGGCTGTGGTTGTATAAGGTGGAAAGCTGCAGAGTTGGGCTGAAACAGTTCACAGAAAGCCACAAGCTTGTGGTTGCATGGCAACCACACTGGGCTGTGATTGGCTGAGCACCATTGTGCGCTGGACTTTAGGCTCTAGGATCCAAGTGTTCAGTAGGAGACCTGAGTCACAATGCTGGGCGTTGCCATGGAGACCTCAGTGGCACAGAGGACCTTGTAGGGCAAGATTTCAATAGGATGAATATTCTTGGCCTGGTATGCCACAGGATTCTCACTGAAGGCTTCACTGCTCAGAATTTGGGAATGGAAATGCTTGCCAATCTACATATGGATGTACTTTCAATGGGATATGAAATATGCCAGGGCCTGGCAGATGTTCTCTGACATGTCCTATCCTTGAGCATATGCTTTTCCCTTGTCATGTCTGTCATTTGGCTGAGTCCTGTTCCCTCAGCTATTCAGTCAAGACTTGCTGGAATCATTCACCTGCAGTATAAGAGCTTTCTGTGAAATTTCTCAGCAGAAATCCTCTGCAAGCACATGGCTTTGAATATGAGAGACAGTGGTAGAAGTTGAATTTCAAGGGCAGATATTTGAAAACAATGAAACAAGCCCCGAATAAGATCTTTACATGTTTCCCAGATGAATATGTTTGGAAATACGGGGGAAGATGGAGATCAAGACTGAGAAGGGTGCACACCCATTTCAAGGTACAAAAACCAGGGAAAAACATGGGAAAGCAAGAGAGCTGGTTAATTTGATGTAAAAATCTTTGATGATGAAAGGAAAATTATATTCTCATGGTGATTTAATCAGGCTGTAGCAGTGAAGTTCTCATGTTGGTTGTCCTATGTGTGGCCTTTTGCATTGGGCAGTGGATGCAGGACAGGAGATCTCCAAATAAATCTGGTGGAACACAAAATAATGAAAAAAATATCAATCTAAATCCTGTGTATTCCTTCCCTTTGAGAACATATATGGATAATATCCGGAGTTTCAAAAGACAAAATGTCTATTGGGTCATGGTTTCACCAATGAAATGGTCACTTCACATAACATTTTGAATTTTGCTTTCACAGTTGCTCATGTACCGGGCCTGAGTAAAGCAGAATGCAGAGTAAGCCTCATAAATAGTTGTGCATTACATAAGTGGTTTTAAAACCAGTGAAAACCTTTGGATCTAGTGTTTGTATTTAATTGGTTGATTGGATTTTCAAATTGTTTGTTTAATATTTTTCACTTTGGGAGTCAGGGAAGCCCTCACTCATAGTGATTTAGACCTCTCCAAAAGCTCTGAAGTTATTCATGTAACAGCTATTACATGTTATGAGTTTCTCCTATTAAAACTTGAAAGACTAACAGACTCTGCTACTTTTCATCTAAATTCAGTGTTGCGCTAAATTAGGAGTTGGATTTTTTTTTACAAGTCCTTTGAAATGTGTCCTCCTCTAGTCACTGGTCGTGCTGGAATGTACTTTCTTGTGAAGACAGGATTTGAGCAAATTGACACAAGTACAGTTTGCCACTACTCTGGACACCTGGTTAAATATCGAGTTGCCTAAATGGTGTGTGTTTTACTTTGATCTCTGCTCACACTTTGCTCATCCAGTTAGAACCACAGGGCTCCAGGCCATAGCGTTCTAGGCCTAAACAAGAAAATTTCCATTCCGTTTTGGGAGTTCATTGGTCTCTCATAATTACTTTTTCCACAAATGTGTGCTTCAGGACAGGCCCTGTCTAAATGTGGAGAGGCCCATTTTCATTCACTCACTTTCAGACTTTCTAAGATTTTCAGTTACTAGAGGTTTTCCCACACTTGCCATTGTCAAGGGACTGTGCACTTCACTTGAAATTGTGCAGTATTACTTCATGTGTGTCCGTGGAAATTCCACCAATGGGAAACTCTTGCTGTAGTCATCTCCAAGTGTTTCTGCATAAGAAAATATAACTAACAAAGGATGTGGTTTCAAGCAGAATGAGGAATGGAGGGATAATCTTTATTTCAGTGCAGGTTGACCTTTCAAAGAAACAATAATTCCTATGAAATAGGAGGTAAAATCTTTTGTAAAGAGACATGGATATGACATGCTCAACTTTATGTCACATTTTTTAAAAAGCCAAGGGCATTTGAGAAATTCTTGGCTGCTGAATTGTCCCTTTTTTCAAATTTCTCTTAGGTAAGACACTCCCGTTTCTTCAAACCATGGTACAGTTCCTTCCATGTAAAAAACCAAAGCAAAAAAGAAAATAAATTAAAACAAAACCCATCAAATTACATTTGAGAGCGCACAATTGCTCAGCAGGCCCACTATTCAAAAAGCAAGATGTACAGAAGCTTCAGCCTTCAGCCCATGGCCTGAAGTTTTGTCTCTATCATGGCCCCTCAATTCCCTGGCATGTTCACATTAACTCATGAATCTTTACTCATTTCCTCTTCAAATGCACAGGATCCAATATATTTGAACCCTGTTCACCTGGGCTGTAATCATCCAAGGACACACCAGAGGAAGGGCAGCCAGCCCCTTGCCTGGGGCCTTGGAGCTTATCCCAATAGAAATGGAAACCTGAACAAGGGGAGCCAAAACAAACAGAGGAATATTCCTAAAGCCTGAAACATAGAAGCTACCTATGGACCAGTAGTGGGATTTCACAAAATATGTAAGAATCTCTTTGCACATGCTTGGCATGGTCGCTCATGCCTATAATCCCAGCAATCTGGGGGCTGAGGTGGATGGATCCTTGGGAGTTCCAGTCCATCGTGGGCTACGAATTTATCTCAAGGCCTCTTTCAACAACTACATAAGATGCTGTCTCCAAAAAGAGGACAACAGAAAAGTAGACACACTTGGTCTAGGTCCCGGGGTTCACTACATGAGTTGTGGAGTCAAAATATTCCATGCCATGAGAAAATACCTGGGATTTTTAGTGAAAGGGGCATTTGCATCCCTTTGCTAAGCGTTTCCCTTTCACCATGTTACATTTGAATTCTGGGAAAACCTGCTGGTGACAAGCTATCTAGCATTATGTTGGTTTAGGTATTGAGCTAGCACCTCATGTTTAGTGTTCAGGGTTATGCTGGAATGGCTGCAGACCTCCTTGAAATAGCTATTGCAGAAGAGTGAACACCGAGGAAACTGGATAGTTGAAGCAGGTACTCCAAATATTCATGCACTGCAAGGGTTCACTTTCATTTTGGGACTCATCTTCTGGTTGCTGGCTTTTAGTGCTAACTGATACTACCATGGTGGCAGTAATCCAGCAGAGACTGTATGTATGGTTTGCTGGTTTGCTTCCCAAGCCACCAGAAACTTGGCAGAACACTAATCATTGTGGCATTTTCTTTCCTCCCTTGAAACATTTGGCTTTCTAAGTTTGAAAATTGAATAGACTGGGCTAATCAGGTTTGGACCCCACGTACCACCAACAGAGCTAAAGACAGAGCCAATTACTTCCCTCCATTTGTCAAAATATGTCAAATTTGCTTGGTCATCACAAATTCAAAGAAAATTCTGAGGCAACTTAGAGAGGTGAATCAAATACTGCCTGATTGGAATGGCTGTGGTTGTATGAGGTGGAAAGCTGCAGAGTTGGGCTGAAACTGTTCACAGAAATCCACAGGCTTGTGGTTGCCAGGCAACCACACTGGCCTGAGATTGGCTGAACATCACTGTGAGGTGGATTTTAGGCTCTAGGTTTGAAAATTTAAAAGACTGGCGTAGTCAAGTTTGGAACACATCGACCACAGACAGACCAAAAGGTCTTTCAATTACTTCCCTCCACTTCTCAAAATATGTCAAATTTTCTTGATCACTACAATTGTAAAAAAAAAATTTAAGGCAACATAGAGAGGCTAATCAAATATTGCATGATTGGAATGGCTGTGGTTGTATAAGGTGGAAAGCTGCAGAGTTGGGCTGAAACAGTTCACAGAAAACCACAAGCTTGTGGTTGCATGGCAACCACACTGGGCTGTGATTGGCTGAGCACCATTGTGCGCTGGACTTTAGGCTCTAGGATCCAAGTGTTCAGTAGGAGACCTGAGTCACAATGCTGGGCGTTGCCATGGAGACCTCAGTGGCACAGAGGACCTTGTAGGGCAAGATTTCAATAGGATGAATATTCTTGGCCTGGTATGCCACAGGATTCTCACTGAAGGCTTCACTGCTCAGAATTTGGGGATGGAAATGCTTGCCAATCTACATATGGATGTACTTTCAATGGGATATGAAATATGCCAGGGCCTGGCAGATGTTCTCTGACATGTCCTATCCTTGAGCATATGCTTTTCCCTTGTCATGTCTGTCATTTGGCTGAGTCCTGTTCCCTCAGCTATTCAGTCAAGACTTGCTGGAATCATTCACCTGCAGTATAAGAGCTTTCTGTGAAATTTCTCAGCAGAAATCCTCTGCAAGCACATGGCTTTGAATATGAGAGACAGTGGTAGAAGTTGAATTTCAAGGGCAGATATTTGAAAACAATGAAACAAGCCCCGAATAAGATCTTTACATGTTTCCCAGATGAACATGTTTGGAAATACGGGGGAAGATGGAGATCAAGACTGAGAAGGGTGCACACCCATTTCAAGGTACATAAACCAGGGAAAAACATGGGAAAGCAAGAGAGCTGGTTAATTTGATGTAAAAATCTTTGATGATGAAAGGAAAATTATATTCTCATGGTGATTTAATCAGGCTGTAGCAGTGAAGTTCTCCTGTTGGTTATCCTATGTGTGGCCTTCTGCATTGGGAAGTGGATGCAGGACAGGAGATCTCCAAATAAATCTGGGGGAACACAAAATAATGAAAAAAATATCAATCTAAATCCTGTGTATTCCTTCCCTTTGAGAACATATATGGATAATATCCGGAGTTTCAAAAGACAAAATGTCTATTGGGTCATGGTTTCACCAATGAAATGGTCACTTCACATAACATTTTGAATTTTGGTTTCACAGTTGCTCATGTAACGGGCCTGAGTAAAGCAGAATGCAGAGTAAGCCTCATCAATAGTTGTGCATTACATAAGTGGTTTTAAAACCAGTGAAAACCTTTGGATCTAGTGTTTGTATTTAATTGGTTGATTGGATTTTCAAATTGTTTGTTTAATATTTTTCACTTTGGGAGTCAGGGAAGCCCTCACTCATAGTGATTTAGACCTCTCCAAAAGCTCTGAAGTTATTCATGTAACAGCTATTACATGTTATGAGTTTCTCCTATTAAAACTTGAAAGACTAACAGACTCTGCTACTTTTCATCTAAATTCAGTGTTGCGCTAAATTAGGAGTTGGATTTTTTTTTACAAGTCCTTTGAAATGTGTCCTCCTCTAGTCACTGGTCGTGGTGGAATGTACTTTCTTGTGAAGACAGGATTTGAGCAAATTGACACCAGTACAGTTTGCCACTACTCTGGACACCTGGTTAAATATCGAGTTGTCTAAATGGTGTGTGTTTTACTTTGATCTCTGCTCACACTTTGCTCATCCAGTTAGAACCACAGGGCTCCAGGCCATAGCGTTCTAGGCCTAAACAAGAAAATTTCCATTCCGTTTTTGGAGTTCATTCGTCTCTCATAATTACTTTTTCCACAAATGTGTGCTTCAGGACAGGCCCTGTCTAAATGTGGAGAGGCCCATTTTCATTCACTCACTTTCAGACTTTCTAAGATTTTCAGTTACTAGAGGTTTTCCCACACTTGCCATTGTCAAGGGACTGTGCACTTCACTTGAAATTGTGCAGTATTACTTCATGTGTGTCCGTGGAAATTCCACCAATGGGAAACTCTTGCTGTAGTCATCTCCAAGTGTTTCTGCATAAGAAAATATAACTAACAAAGGATGTGGTTTCAAGCAGAATGAGGAATGGAGGGATAATCTTTATTTCAGTGCAGGTTGACCTTTCAAAGAAACAATAATTCCTATGAAATAGGAGGTAAAATCTTTTGTAAAGAGACATGGATATGACATGCTCAACTTTATGTCACATTTTTTAAAAAGCCAAGGGCATTTGAGAAATTCTTGGCTGCTGAATTGTCCCTTTTTTCAAATTTCTCTTAGGTAAGACACTCCCGTTTCTTCAAACCATGGTACAGTTTCTTCCATGTAAAAAACCAAAGCAAAAAAGAAAATAAATTAAAACAAAACCCATCAAATTACATTTGAGAGCACACAATTGCTCAGCAGGCCCACTATTCAAAAAGCTAGAGGTACAGAAGCTTCAGCCTTCAGCCCATGGCCTGAAGTTTTGTCTCTATCGTGGCCCCTCAATTCCCTGGCATGTCCACATTAACTCATGAATGTTTACTCATTTCCTCTTCAAATGCACAGGATCCAATATATTTGAACCCTGTTCACCTGGGCTGTAATCATCCAAGGACACACCAGAGGAAGGGCAGCCAGCCCCTTGCCTGGGGCCTTGGAGCTTATCCCAATAGAAATGGAAACCTGAACAAGGGGAGCCAAAACAAACAGAGGAATATTCCTAAAGCCTGAAACATAGAAGCTACCTATGGACCAGTAGTGGGATTTCACAAAATATGTAAGAATCTCTTTGCACATGCTTGGCATGGTCGCTCATGCCTATAATCCCAGCAATCTGGGGGCTGAGGTGGATGGATCCTTGGGAGTTCCAGTCCATCGTGGGCTACGAATTTATCTCAAGGCCTCTTTCAACAACTACATAAGATGCTGTTTCCAAAAAGAGGACAACAGAAAAGTAGACACACTTGGTCTAGGTCCCGGGGTTCACTACATGAGTTGTGGAGTCAAAATATTCCATGCCATGAGAAAATACCTGGGATTTTTAGTGAAAGGGGCATTTGCATCCCTTTGCTAAGGGTTTCCCTTTCACCATGTTACATTTGAATTCTGGGAAAACCTGCTGGTGACAAGCTATCTAGCATTATGTTGGTTTAGGTATTGAGCTAGCACCTCATGTTTAGTGTTCAGGGTTATGCTGGAATGGCTGCAGACCTCCTTGAAATAGCTATTGCAGACGAGTGAACCCCGAGGAAGCTGGATAGTTGAAGCAGGTACTCCAAATATTCATGCACTGAAAGGATTCACTTTCATTTTGGGACTCATCTTCTGGTTGCTGGCTTTTAGTGCTAACTGATACTACCATGGTGGCAGTAATCCAGCAGAGACTGTATGTATGGTTTGCTGGTTTGCTTCCCAAGCCACCAGAAACTTGGCAGAACACTAATCATTGTGGCATTTTCTTTCCTCCCTTGAAACATTTGGCTTTCTGAGTTTGAAAATTGAATAGACTGGGCTAATCAGGTTTGGACCCCACGTACCACCAACAGAGCTAAAGACAGAGCCAATTACTTCCCTCCACTTGTCAAAATATGTCAAATTTGCTTGGTCACCACAAATTCAAAGAAAATTCTGAGGCAACTTAGAGAGGTGAATCAAATACTGCCTGAATGGAATGGCTGTGGTTGTATGAGGTGGAAAGCTGCAGAGTTGGGCTGAAACTGTTCACAGAAATCCACAGGCTTATGGTTGCCAGGCAACCCCACTGGGCTGAGATTGGCTGAACATCACTGTGAGGTGGATTTTAGGCTCTAGGTTTGAAAATTTAAAAGACTGGCGTAGTCAAGTTTGGAAAACATCGACCACAGACAGACCAAAAGGTCTTTCAATTACTTCCCTCCACTTCTCAAAATATGTCAAATTTTCTTGATCACTACAATTGTAAAAAAAAAATTTAAGGCAACATAGAGAGGCTTATCAAATATTGCATGATTGGAATGGCTGTGGTTGTATAAGGTGGAAAGCTGCAGAGTTGGGCTGAAACAGTTCACAGAAAACCACAAGCTTGTGGTTGCATGGCAACCACACTGGGCTGTGATTGGCTGAGCACCATTGTGAGCTGGACTTTAGGCTCTAGGATCCAAGTGTTCAGTAGGAGACCTGAGTCACAATGCTGGGCGTTGCCATGGAGACCTCAGTGGCACAGAGGACCTTGTAGGGCAAGATTTCAATAGGATGAATATTCTTGGCCTGGTATGCCACAGGATTCTCACTGAAGGCTTCACTGCTCAGAATTTGGGGATGGAAATGCTTGCCAATCTACATATGGATGTACTTTCAATGGGATATGAAATATGCCAGGGCCTGGCAGATGTTCTCTGACATGTCCTATCCTTGAGCATATGCTTTTCCCTTGTCATGTCTGTCATTTGGCTGAGTCCTGTTCCCTCAGCTATTCAGTCCAGACTTGCTGGAATCATTCACCTGCAGTATAAGAGCTTTCTGTGAAATTTCTTAGCAGAAATCCTCTGCAAGCACATGGCTTTGAATATGAGAGACAGTGGTAGAAGTTGAATTTCAAGGGCACATATTTGAAAACAATGAAACAAGCCCCGAATAAGATCTTTACATGTTTCCCAGATGAATATGTTTGGAAATACGGGGGAAGATGGAGATCAAGACTGAGAAGGGTGCACACCCATTTCAAGGTACAAAAACCAGGGAAAAACATGGGAAAGCAAGAGAGCTGGTTAATTTGATGTAAAAATCTTTGATGATGAAAGGAAAATTATATTCTCATGGTGATTTAATCAGGCTGTAGCAGTGAAGTTCTCATGTTGGTTGTCCTATGTGTGGCCTTCTGCATTGGGCAGTGGATGCAGGACAGGAGATCTCCAAATAAATCTGGTGGAACACAAAATAATGAAAAAAATATCAATCTAAATCCTGTGTATTCCTTCCCTTTGAGAACATATATGGATAATGTCCGGAGTTTCAAAAGACAAAATGTCTATTGGGTCATGGTTTCACCAATGAAATGGTCACTTCACATAACATTTTGAATTTTGCTTTCACAGTTGCTCATGTAACGGGCCTGAGTAAAGCAGAATGCAGAGTAAGCCTCATCAATAGTTGTGCATTACATAAGTGGTTTTAAAACCAGTGAAAACCTTTGGATCTAGTGTTTGTATTTAATTGGTTGATTGGATTTTCAAATTGTTTGTTTAATATTTTTCACTTTGGGAGTCAGGAAAGCCCTCACTCATAGTGATTTAGACCTCTCCAAAAGCTCTGAAGTTATTCATGTAACAGCTATTACATGTTATGAGTTTCTCCTATTAAAACTTGAAAGACTAACAGACTCTGCTACTTTTCATCTAAATTCAGTGTTGCGCTAAATTAGGAGTTGGATTTTTTTTTACAAGTCCTTTGAAATGTGTCCTCCTCTAGTCACTGGTCGTGCTGGAATGTACTTTCTTGTGAAGACAGGATTTGAGCAAATTGACACCAGTACAGTTTGCCACTACTCTGGACACCTGGTTAAATATCGAGTTGCCTAAATGGTGTGTGTTTTACTTTGATCTCTGCTCACACTTTGCTCATCCAGTTAGAACCACAGGGCTCCAGGCCATAGCGTTCTAGGCCTAAACAAGAAAATTTCCATTCCGTTTTGGGAGTTCATTCGTCTCTCATAATTACTTTTTCCACAAATGTGTACTTCAGGACAGGCCCTGTCTAAATGTGGAGAGGCCCATTTTCATTCACTCACTTTCAGACTTTCTAAGATTTTCAGTTACTAGAGGTTTTCCCACACTTGCCATTGTCAAGGGACAGTGCACTTCAATTGAAGTTGTGCAGTATTACTTCATGTGTGTCCGTGGAAATTCCACCAATGGGAAACTCTTGCTGTAGTCATCTCCAAGTGTTTCTGCATAAGAAAATATAACTAACAAAGGATGTGGTTTCAAGCAGAATGAGGAATGGAGGGATAATCTTTATTTCAGTGCAGGTTGACCTTTCAAAGAAACAATAATTCCTATGAAATAGGAGGTAAAATCTTTTGTAAAGAGATATGGATATGACATGCTCAACTATATGTCACATTTTTTAAAAAGCCAAGGGCATTTGAGAAATTCTTGGCTGCTGAATTGTGCCTTTTTTCAAATTTCTCTTAGGTAAGACACTCCCGTTTCTTCAAACCATGGTACAGTTCCTTCCATGTAAAAAACCAAAGTAAAAAACAAAATAAATTAAAACAAAACCCATCAAATTACATTTGAGAGCACACAATTGCTCAGCAGGCCCACTATTCAAGAAGCTAGAGGTACAGAAGCTTCAGCCTTCAGCCCATGGCCTGAAGTTTTGTCTCTATCATGGCCCCTCAATTCCCTGGCATGTCCACATTAACTCATGAATCTTTACTCATTTCCTCTTCAAATGCACAGGATCCAATATATTTGAACCCTGTTCACCTGGGCTGTAATCATCCAAGGACACACCAGAGGAAGGGCAGCCAGCCCCTTGCCTGGGGCCTTGGAGCTTATCCCAATAGAAATGGAAACCTGAACAAGGGGAGCCAAAACAAACAGAGGAATATTCCTAAAGCCTGAAACATAGAAGCTACCTATGGACCAGTAGTGGGATTTCACAAAATATGTAAGAATCTCTTTGCACATGCTTGGCATGGTCGCTCATGCCTATAATCCCAGCAATCTGGGGGCTGAGGTGGATGGATCCTTGGGAGTTCCAGTCCATCGTGGGCTACGAATTTATCTCAAGGCCTCTTTCAACAACTACATAAGATGCTGTTTCCAAAAAGAGGACAACAGAAAAGTAGACACACTTGGTCTAGTTCCCGGGGTTCACTACATGAGTTGTGGAGTCAAAATATTCCATGCCATGAGAAAATACCTGGGATTTTTAGTGAAAGGGGCATTTGCATCCCTTTGCTAAGGGTTTCCCTTTCACCATGTTACATTTGAATTCTGGGAAAACCTGCTGGTGACAAGCTATCTAGCATTATGTTGGTTTAGGTATTGAGCTAGCACCTCATGTTTAGTGTTCAGGGTTATGCTGGAATGGCTGCAGACCTCCTTGAAATAGCTATTGCAGATGAGTGAACCCCGAGGAAGCTGGATAGTTGAAGCAGGTACTCCAAATATTCATGCACTGCAAGGATTCACTTTCATTTTGGGACTCATCTTCTGGTTGCTGGCTTTTAGTGCTAACTGATACTACCATGGTGGCAGTAATCCAGCAGAGACTGTATGTATGGTTTGCTGGTTTGCTTCCCAAGCCACCAGAAACTTGGCAGAACACTAATCATTGTGGCATTTTCTTTCCTCCCTTGAAACATTTGGCTTTCTAAGTTTGAAAATTGAATAGACTGGGCTAATCAGGTTTGGACCCCACGTACCCCCAACAGAGCTAAAGACAGAGCCAATTACTTCCCTCCACTTGTCAAAATATGTCAAATTTGCTTGGTCACCACAAATTCAAAGAAAATTCTGAGGCAACTTAGAGAGGTGAATCAAATACTGCCTGATTGGAATGGCTGTGGTTGTATGAGGTGGAAAGCTGCAGAGTTGTGCTGAAACTGTTCACAGAAATCCACAGGCTTGTGGTTGCCAGGCAACCACACTGGGCTGAGATTGGCTGAACATCACTGTGAGGTGGATTTTAAGCTCTAGCTTTGAAAATTTAAAAGACTGGCGTAGTCAAGTTTGGAACACATCGACCACAGACAGACCAAAAGGTCTTTCAATTACTTCCCTCCACTTCTCAAAATATGTCAAATTTTCTTGATCACTACAATTGTAAAAAAAAATTTAAGGCAACATAGAGAGGCTAACCAAATATTGCATGATTGGAATGGCTGTGGTTGTATAAGGTGGAAAGCTGCAGCGTTGGGCTGAAACAGTGCACAGAAAGCCACAAGCTTGTGGTTGCATGGCAACCACACTGGGCTGTGATTGGCTGAGCACCATTGTGAGCTGGACTTTAGGCTCTAGGATCCAAGTGTTCAGTAGGAGACCTGAGTCACAATGCTGGGCGTTGCCATGGAGACCTCAGTGGCACAGAGGACCTTGTAGGGCAAGATTTCAATAGGATGAATATTCTTGGCCTGGTATGCCACAGAATTCTTACTGAAGGCTTCACTGCTCAGAATTTGGGGATGGAAATGCTTGCCAATCTACATATGGATGTACTTTCAATGGGAAATGAAATATGCCAGGGCCTGGCAGATGTTCTCTCACATGTCCTATCCTTGAGCATATGCTTTTCCCTTGTCATGTCTGTCATTTGGCTGAGTCCTATTCCCTCAGCTATTCAGTCAAGACTTGCTGGAATCATTCACCTGCAGTATAAGAGCTTTCTGTGAAATTTCTCAGCAGAAATCCTCTGCAAGCACATAGCTTTGGATATGAGAGACAGTGGTGGAAGTTGAATTTCAAGGGCAGATATTTGAAAACAATGAAACAAGCCCCGAATAAGATCTTTACATGTTTCCCAGATGAATATGTTTGGAAATACGGGGGAAGATGGAGATCAAGACTGAGAAGGGTGCACACCCATTTCAAGGTACAAAAACCAGGGAAAAACATGGGAAAGCAAGAGAGCTGGTTAATTTGATGTAAAAATCTTTGATGATGAAAGGAAAATTATATTCTCATGGTGATTTAATCAGGCTGTAGCAGTGAAGTTCTCATGTTGGTTGTCCTATGTGTGGCCTTCTGCATTGGGCAGTGGATGCAGGACAGGAGATCTCCAAATAAATCTGGTGGAACACAAAATAATGAAAAAAATATCAATCTAAATCCTGTGTATTCCTTCCCTTTGAGAACATATATGGATAATGTCCGGAGTTTCAAAAGACAAAATGTCTATTGGGTCATGGTTTCACCAATGAAATGGTCACTTCACATAACATTTTGAATTTTGCTTTCACAGTTGCTCATGTAACGGGCCTGAGTAAAGCAGAATGCAGAGTAAGCCTCATCAATAGTTGTGCATTACATAAGTGGTTTTAAAACCAGTGAAAACCTTTGGATCTAGTGTTTGTATTTAATTGGTTGATTGGATTTTCAAATTGTTTGTTTAATATTTTTCACTTTGGGAGTCAGGGAAGCCCTCACTCATAGTGATTTAGACCTCTCCAAAAGCTCTGAAGTTATTCATGTAACAGCTATTACATGTTATGAGTTTCTCCTATTAAAACTTGAAAGACTAACAGACTCTGCTACTTTTCATCTAAATTCAGTGTTGCGCTAAATTAGGAGTTGGATTTTTTTTTACAAGTCCTTTGAAATGTGTCCTCCTCTAGTCACTGGTCGTGCTGGAATGTACTTTCTTGTGAAGACAGGATTTGAGCAAATTGACACCAGTACAGTTTGCCACTACTCTGGACACCTGGTTAAATATCGAGTTGCCTAAATGGTGTGTGTTTTACTTTGATCTCTGCTCACACTTTGCTCATCCAGTTAGAACCACAGGGCTGCAGGCCATAGCGTTCTAGGCCTAAACAAGAAAATTTCCATTCCGTTTTTGGAGTTCATTCGTCTCTCATAATTACTTTTTCCACAAATGTGTGCTTCAGGACAGGCCCTGTCTAAATGTGGAGAGGCCCATTTTCATTCACTCACTTTCAGACTTTCTAAGATTTTCAGTTACTAGAGGTTTTCCCACACTTGCCATTGTCAAGGGACTGTGCACTTCACTTGAAATTGTGCAGTATTACTTCATGTGTGTCCGTGGAAATTCCACCAATGGGAAACTCTTGCTGTAGTCATCTCCAAGTGTTTCTGCATAAGAAAATATAACTAACAAAGGATGTGGTTTCAAGCAGAATGAGGAATGGAGGGATAATCTTTATTTCAGTGCAGGTTGACCTTTCAAAGAAACAATAATTCCTATGAAATAGGAGGTAAAATCTTTTGTAAAGAGACATGGATATGACATGCTCAACTTTATGTCACATTTTTTAAAAAGCCAAGGGCATTTGAGAAATTCTTGGCTGCTGAATTGTCCCTTTTTTCAAATTTCTCTTAGGTAAGACACTCCAGTTTCTTCAAACCATGGTACAGTTCCTTCCATGTAAAAAACCAAAGCAAAAAACAAAATAAATTAAAACAAAACCCATCAAATTACATTTGAGAGCACACAATTGCTCAGCAGGCCCACTATTCAAGAAGCTAGAGGTACAGAAGCTTCAGCCTTCAGCCCATGGCCTGAAGTTTTGTCTCTATCATGGCCCCTCAATTCCCTGGCATGTCCACATTAACTCATGAATCTTTACTTATTTCCTCTTCAAATGCACAGGATCCAATATATTTGAACCCTGTTCACCTGGGCTGTAATCATCCAAGGACACACCAGAGGAAGGGCAGCCAGCCCCTTGCCTGGCGCCTTGGAGCTTATCCCAATAGAAATGGAAACCTGAACAAGGGGAGCCAAAACAAACAGAGGAATATTCCTAAAGCCTGAAACATAGAAGCTACCTATGGACCAGTAGTGGGATTTCACAAAATATGTAAGAATCTCTTTGCACATGCTTGGCATGGTCGCTCATGCCTATAATCCCAGCAATCTGGGGGCTGAGGTGGATGGATCCTTGGGAGTTCCAGTCCATCTTGGGCTACGAATTTATCTCAAGGCCTCTTTCAACAACTACATAAGATGCTGTTTCCAAAAAGAGGACAACAGAAAAGTAGACACACTTGGTCTAGGTCCCGGGGTTCACTACATGAGTTGTGGAGTCAAAATATTCCATGCCATGAGAAAATACCTGGGATTTTTAGTGAAAGGGGCATTTGCATCCCTTTGCTAAGGGTTTCCCTTTCACCATGTTACATTTGAATTCTGGGAAAACATGCTGGTGACAAGCTATCTAGCATTATGTTGGTTTAGGTATTGAGCTAGCACCTCATGTTTAGTGTTCAGGGTTATGCTGGAATGGCTGCAGACCTCCTTGAAATAGCTATTGCAGACGAGTGAACCCCGAGGAAGCTGGATAGTTGAAGCAGGTACTCCAAATATTCATGCACTGCAAGGATTCACTTTCATTTTGGGACTCATCTTCTGCTTGCTGGCTTTTAGTGCTAACTGATACTACCATGGTGGCAGTAATCCAGCAGAGACTGTATGTATGGTTTGCTGGTTTGCTTCCCAACCCACCAGAAACTTGGCAGAACACTAATCATTGTGGCATTTTCTTTCCTCCACAGAAACATTTGGCTTTCTAAGTTTGAAAATTGAATAGACTGGGCTAATCAGGTTTGGACCCCACGTACCACCAACAGAGCTAAAGACAGAGCCAATTACTTCCCTCCACTTGTCAAAATATGTCAAATTTGCTTGGTCACCACAAATTCAAAGAAAATTCTGAGGCAACTTAGAGAGGTGAATCAAATACTGCCTGAATGGAATGGCTGTGGTTGTATGAGGTGGAAAGCTGCAGAGTTGGGCTGAAACTGTTCACAGAAATCCACAGGCTTATGGTTGCCAGGCAACCACACTGGGCTGAGATTGGCTGAACATCACTGTGAGGTGGATTTTAGGCTCTAGGTTTGAAAATTTAAAAGACTGGCGTAGTCAAGTTTGGAAAACATCGACCACAGACAGACCAAAAGGTCTTTCAATTACTTCCCTCCACTTCTCAAAATATGTCAAATTTTCTTGATCACTACAATTGTAAAAAAAAAATTTAAGGCAACATAGAGAGGCTAATCAAATATTGCATGATTGGAATGGCTGTGGTTGTATAAGGTGGAAAGCTGCAGAGTTGTGCTGAAACAGTTCACAGAAAGCCACAAGCTTGTGGTTGCATGGCAACCACACTGGGCTGTGATTGGCTGAGCACCATTGTGAGCTGGACTTTAGGCTCTAGGATCCAAGTGTTCAGTAGGAGACCTGAGTCACAATGCTGGGCGTTGCCATGGAGACCTCAGTCTCACAGAGGACCTTGTAGGGCAAGATTTAAATAGGATGAATATTCTTGGCCTGGTATGCCACAGGATTCTCACTGAAGGCTTCACTGCTCAGAATTTGGGGATGGAAATGCTTGCCAATCTACACATGGATGTACTTTCAATGGGATATGAAATATGCCAGGGCCTGGCAGATGTTCTCTGACATGTCCTATCCTTGAGCATATGCTTTTCCCTTGTCATGTCTGTCATTTGGCTGAGTCCTGTTCCCTCAGCTATTCAGTCAAGACTTGCTGGAATCATTCACCTGCAGTATAAGAGCTTTCTGTGAAATTTCTTAGCAGAAATCCTCTGCAAGCACATGGCTTTGAATATGAGAGACAGTGGTAGAAGTTGAATTTCAAGGGCAGATATTTGAAAACAATGAAACAAGCCCCGAATAAGATCTTTACATGTTTCCCAGATGAATATGTTTGGAAATACGGGGGAAGATGGAGATCAAGACTGAGAAGGGTGCACACCCATTTCAAGGTACAAAAACCAGGGAAAAACATGGGAAAGCAAGAGAGCTGGTTAATTTGATGTAAAAGTCTTTGATGATGAAAGGAAACTTATATTCTCATGGTGATTTAATCAGGCTGTAGCAGTGAAGTTCTCATGTTGGTTGTCCTATGTGTGGCCTTCTGCATTGGGCAGTGGATGCAGGACAGGAGATCTTCAAACAAATCTGGTGGAACACAAAATAGTGAAAAAAATATCAATCTAAATCCTGTGTATTCTTTCCCTTTCAGAACTTATATGGATAATGTCCGGAGTTTCAAAAGAGAAAATGTCTATTGGGTCATGGTTTCACCAATGAAATGGTCACTTCACATAACATTTTGAATTTTGCTTTCACAGTTGCTCATGTACCGGGCCTGAGTAAAGCAGAATGCAGAGTAAGCCTCATCAATAGTTGTGCATTCCATAAGTGGTTTTAAAACCAGTGAAAACCTTTGGACCTAGTGTTTGTATTTAATTGGTTGATTGGTTTTTCAAATTGTTTGTTTTACTCTTTTTAACTTTGGGAGTCAGGGAAGCCCTCACTCATAGTGATTTAGACCTCTCCAAAAGCTCTGAAGTTATTCATGTAACAGCTATTACATGTTATGAGTTTCTCCTATTAAAACTTGAAAGACAAACAGACTCTGCAACTTTTCGTCTAAATTCAGTGTTGCGCTAAATTCAGTGTTGGACTTTTTTTTTACAAGTCCTTTGAAATGTGTCCTCCTGTAGTCACTGGTCGTGCTGGAATGTACTTTCTTGTGAAGACAGGATTTGAGCAAATTGACACAAGTACAGTTTGCCACTACTCTGGACACCTGGTTAATATCGAGTTGCCTAAATGGTGTGTGTTTTACTTTGATCTCTGCTCACACTTTGCTCATCCAGTTAGAACCAAAGGGCTCCAGGCCATAGCGTTCTAGACCTAAACAAGAAAATTTCCATTCCGTTTTGGGAGTTCATTCGTCTCTCATAATTACTTTTTCCACAAATGTGTGCTTCAGGAGAGGCCCTGTCTAAATGTGGAGAGGCCCATTTTCATTCACTCACTTTCAGACTTTCTAAGATTTTCAGTTACTAGAGGTTTGCCCAGACTTGCCATTGTCAAGGCACAGTGCACTTCACTTGAAGTTGTGCAGTATTACTTCATGTGTGTCCGTGGAAATTCCACCAATGGGAAACTCTTGATGTAGTCATCTTCAAGTGTTTCTGCGTAAGAAAATACAGCTAACAAAGGATGTGGTTTCAAGCAGAATGAGGAATGGAGGGATAATCTTTATTTCAGTGCAGGTTGACCTTTCAAAGAAACAGTAATTCCTATGAAATAGGAGGTAAAATCTTTGCAAAGAGACATGGATATGACATGCTCAACTTTATGTCACATTTTTTAAAAAGCCAAGGGCATTTGAGAAATTCTTGGCTGCTGAATTGTCCCTTTTTTCAAATTTCTCTTAGGTAAGACACTCCAGTTTCTTCAAACCATGTTACTGTTCCTTCCATGTAAAAAACCAAAGCAAAATCAAAATAAATTAAAACAAAACCCATCAAATTAAATTTGAGAGCACACAATTGCTCAGCAGGCCCACTATTCAAGAAGCTAGAGGTACAGAAGCCTCAGCCTTCAGCCCATGGCCTGAAGTTTTGTCTCTATCATGGCCCCTCAATTCCCTGGCATGTCCACATTAACTCATGAATCTTTACTCATTTCCTCTTCAAATGCACAGGATCCAATATATTTGAACCCAGTTCACCTGGGCTGTAATCATCCAAGGACACACCAGAGGAAGGGCAGCCACCCCCTTGCCTGTGGCCTTGGAGCTTATCACAATAGAAATGAAAACCTGAACAAGGGGAGCCAAAACAAAGAGAGGAATATTCCTAAAGTCTGAAACACAGAAGTAACCTATAGACCAGTAGTGGGATTTCACAAATTATGTAAGAATCTCTGTGCACATGCTTGGCATGGTCGCTCATGTCTATAATCCCTGCAATCTGGGGGCTGAGGTGGATGGATCCTTGGGAGTTCCAGTCCATCGTGGGCTATGAATTTATCTCAAGGCTTCTTTCAACAACTACATAAGATGCTGTTTCCAAAAAGAGGACAACAGAAAAGTAGACACACTTTGTCTAGGTCCCGGTGTTCTCTACATGAGTTGTGGAGTCAAAATATTCCATGCCATGAGAAAATACCTGGGATTTTTAGTGAAAGGGGCATTTGCATCCCTTTGCTAAGGGTTTCCCTTTCACCATGTTACATTTGAATTGTGGGAAAACCTGCTGGTGACAAGCTATCTAGCATTATGTTGGTTTAGGTATTGAGCTAGTACCTCATGTTTAGTGTTCAGTGTTATGCTGGAATGGCTGCAGACCTCCTTGAAATAGCTATTGCAGACAAGTGAACCCCAAGGAAGCTGGATAGTTGAAGCAGGCACTCCAAACATTCATGCACTGCAAGGATTCACTTTCATTTTGGGACTCATCTGGTTGCTGGCTTTTAGTGCTCACTGATACTACCATGGTGGCAGTAATCCAGCAGAGACTGCATGTATGGTTTCCAGGTTTACTTCCCAAGCCACCAGAAACTTGGCAGAACACAAATCATTGTGGCATTTTCTTTCCTCCACAGAAACATTTGGCTTTCTAAGTTTGAAAATTGAATAGACTGGGCTAATCAGGTTTGGACCCCACGTACCACCAACAGAGCTAAAGACAGAGCCAATTACTTCCCTCCACTTGTCAAAATATGTCAAATTTGCTTGGTCACCACAAACTCAAAGAAAATTCTGAGGCAACTTAGAGAGGTGAATCAAATACTGCCTGATTGGAATGGCTGTGGTTGTATGAGGTGGAAAGCTGCAGAGTTGGGCTGAAACTGTTCACAGAAATCCACAGGCTTGTGGTTGCCAGGCAACCACCCTGGGATGAGATTGGCTGAACATCACTGTGAGGTGGATTTTAGGCTCTAGGTTTGAAAATTTAAAAGACTGGGGTAGTCAAGTTTGGAACACATCGGCCACAGACAGACGAAAAGGTCTTTCAATTACTTCCCTCCACTTCTCAAAATATGTCAAATTTTCTTTATCACTACAATTGTAAAAAACGTTTTCGAGGCAACATAGAAAGGCTAATCAAATACTGCATGATTGGAATGGCTGTGGTTGTATGTGGTGGAAAGCTGCAGAGTTGGGCTGAAACAGTTCACAGAAAGCCACAAGCTTGTGGTTGCATGGCAACCACACTGGGCTGTGATTGGCTGAGCACCATTGTGAGCTGGACTTTAGGCTCTAGGATCCAAGTGTTCAGTAGGAGACCTGAGTCACAATGCTGGGCATTGCCATGGAGACCTCAGTGGCACAGAGGACCTTGTAGGGCAAGATTTAAATAGGATGAATATTCTTGGCCTGGTATGCCACAAGATTCTCACTGAAGGCTTCACTGCTCAGAATTTGGGGATGGAAATGCTTGCCAATCTACATATGGATGTACTTTCAATGGGATATGAAATATGCCAGGGCCTGGCAGATGTTCTCTGACATGTCCTATCCTTGAGCATATGCTTTTCCCTTGTCATGTCTGTCATTTGGTTGAGTCCTGTTCCCTCAGCTATTCAGTCAAGACTTGCTGGAATCATTCACCTGCAGTATAAGAGCTTTCTGTGAAATTTCTCAGCAGAAATCCTCTGCAAGCACATGGCTTTGAATATGAGAGACAGTGGTAGAAGTTGAATTTCAAGGGCAGATATTTAAAAACAATGAAACAAGCCCCGAATAAGATCTTTACATGTTTCCCAGATGAATATGTTTGGAAATACGGGGGAAGATGGAGTTCAACACTGAGAAGGGTGCACACCCATTTCAAGGTACAAAAACCAGGGAAAAACATGGGAAAGCAAGAGAGCTGGTTAATTTGATGTAAAAATCTTTGATGATGAAAGGAAACTTATATTCTCATGGTGATTTAATCAGGCTGTAGCAGTGAAGTTCTCATGTTGGTTGTCCTATGTGTGGCCTTCTGCATTGGGCAGTGGATGCAGGACAGGAGATCTTCAACCAAATGTGGTGAAACACAAAATAGTGAAAAAAATATCAATCTAAATCCTGTGTATTCTTTCCCTTTCAGAACTTATATGGATAATGTCCTTAGTTTCAAAAGAGAAAATGTCTATTGGGTCATGGTTTCACCAATGAAATGGTCACTTCACATAACATTTTGAATTTTGCTTTCACAGTTGCTCATGTACCGGGCCTGAGTAAAGCAGAATGCAGAGTAAGCCTCATCAATAGTTGTGCATTCCATAAGTGGTTTTAAAACCAGTGAAACCCTTTGGACCTAGTGTTTGTATTTAATTGGTTGATTGGTTTTTCAAATTGTTTGTTTTACTATTTTTAACTTTGGGAGTCAGGGAAGCCCTCACTCATAGTGATTTAGACCTCTCCAAAAGCTCTGCAGTTATTCATGTAACAGCTATTACATGTTATGAGTTTCTCCTATTAAAACTTGAAAGACAAACAGACTCTGCTACTTTTCATCTAAATTCAGTGTTGCGCTAAATTCAGTGTTGGACTTTTTTTTTACAAGTCCTTTGAAATGTGTCCTCCTGTAGTCACTGGTTGTGCTGGAATGTACTTTCTTGTGAAGACAGGATTTGAGCAAATTGACACAAGTACAGTTTGCCACTACTCTGGACACCTGGTTAAATATCAAGTTGCCTAAATTCTGTGTGTTTTACTTTGATCTCTGCTCACACTTTGCTCATCCAGTTAGAACCACAGGGCTCCAGGCCATAGCGTTCTAGGCCTAAACAAGGAAATTTCCATTCCGTTTTGGGAGTTCATTTGTCTCTCAGAATTACTTTTTCCACAAATGTGTGCTTCAGGAGAGGCCCTGTCTAAATGTGGAGAGGCCCATTTTCATTCACTCACTTTCAGACTTTCTAAGACTTTCAGTTACTAGAGGTTTGTCCACACTTGCCATTGTCAAGGGACAGTGCACTTCAATTGAAGTTGTGCAGTATTACTTCATGTGTCTCCGTGGAAATTCCACCAATGGGAAACTCTTGCTGTAGTCATCTCCAAGTGTTTCTGCGTAAGAAAATATAACTAACAAAGGATGTATTTTCAAGTAGAATGAGGAATGGAGGGATAATCTTTATTTCAGTGCAGGTTGACCTTTCAAAGAAACAGTAATTCCTATGAAATAGGAGGTAAAATCTTTTGTAAAGAGACATGGATATGACATGCTCAACTTTATGTCACATTTTTTAAAAAGCCAAACGCATTTGAGAAATTCTTGGATGTTAATTGTCCCTTTTTTCAAATTTCTCTTAGGTAAGACACTCCAGTTTCTTCAAAACATGGTACTGTTCCTTCCATGTTAAAAACCAAAGCAAAAAACAAAATAAATTAAAACAAAACCCATCAAATTACATTTGAGAGCACACAATTGCTCAGCAGGCCCACTATTCAAGAAGCTAGAGGTACAAAAGCCTCAGCCTTCAGCACATGGCCTGAAGTTTTTTCTCTATCATGGCCCCTCAATTCCCTGGCATGTCCACATTAACTCATGAATCTTTACTCATTTCCTCTTCAAATGCACAGGATCCAATATATTTGAACCCAGTTCACCTGGGCTGTAATCATCCAAGGACACACCAGAGGAGGGGCAGCCACCCCCTTGCCTCGGGCCTTGGAGCTTATCACAATAGAAATGGAAACCTGAACAAGGGGAACCAAAACAAAGATAGGAATATTCCTAAAGCCTGAAACACAGAAGCTACCTATTGACCAGTAGTGGGATTTCACAAATTATGTAAGAATCTCTGTGCACATGCTTGGCATGGTCGCTCATGCCTATAATCCCAGCAATCTGGGGGCTGAGGTGGATGGATCCTTGGGAGTTCCAGTCCATGGTGGGCTACGAATTTAACTCAAGGCCTCTTTCAACAACTACATAAGATGCTGTTTCCAAAAGAGGGCAACAGAAAAGTAGACACACTTGGTCTATGTCCCGGGGTTCTCTACATGAGTTGTGGAGTCTAAATATTCCATGCCGTGAGAAAATACCTGGGATTTTTAGTGAAAGGGGCATTTGCATCCCTTTTGTAAGGGTTTCCCTTTCTCCATGTTACATTTGAATTCTGGGAAAAGCTGCTAGTGACCAGCTATCTAGCATTATGTTGGTTTACGTATTGAGCTAGTACCTCATGTTTAGTGTTCAGGGTTATGCTGGAATGGCTGCAGACCTCCTTGAAATAGCTATTGCAGACAAGTGAACCCCCAGGAAGCTGGATAGTTGAAACAGGCACTCCAAATATTCATGCACTGCAAGGATTCACTTTCATTTTGGGACTCATCTTCTGGTTGCTGTCTTTTAGTGCTCACTGATACTACCATGGTGGCAGTAATCCAGCAGAGACTGCATGTATGGTTTGCAGGTTTGCTTCCCAAGCCACCAGAAACTTGGCAGAACACAAATCATTGTGGCATTTTCTTTGCTCCCCTGAAACATTTGGGTTTTCAAGTTTGAAAATTGAATAGACTCAGCTAGTCAGGTTTGGACCCCATGTACCACCAAAAGAGCTAAAGACAGAGCCAATTACTTCCCTGCACTTGTCAAAATATGTCAAATTTGCTTGGTCATCACAACTTCAAAGAAAATTCTGAGGCAACTTAGAGAGGTGAATCAAATACAGCCTGATTGGAATGGCTGTGGTTGTATGAGGTGGAATGCTGCAGAGGTGGGCTAAAACTGGTCACAGAAATCCACAGGCTTGTGGTTGCCAAGCAACCACACTGGGCTGAGATTGGCTGAACATCACTGTGAGGTGGATTTTAGGTTCTAGGTTTGAAAATTTAAAAGACTGGGGTAGTCAAGTTTTGAACACATGGACCACAGAAAGACCAAAAGGTCTTTCAATTACTTCCCTCCACTTCTCAAAATATGTCAAATTTTCTTGATCATTATAAGTGTAAAAAAAATTCTGAGGCATGAAGAAGCCTTCAGTGAGAATCTGGCTACATCAATACTGCATCATTGAATTGCCAGGTTGTATGAGCCATGGAATGCCCAGCAGTGTGCTCAGGCTCCTACTGCACAGTATCACAGAAAGCCACAAGCTTGTGGTTACATGGCAACCACACTGGGCTGTGATTGGCTGAGCACCCATTGTGA
>NW_026947928.1:0-40145 GCF_034190915.1 Cavia porcellus | reverse complement strand
ATTTGAACCCTGTTCACCTGGGCTGTAATCATCCAAGGACACACCAGAGGAAGGGCAGCCACCCCCTTGCCTGGGGCCTTGGAGCTTATCACAATAGAAATGGAAACCTGAACAAGGGTAGCCAAAACAAAGAGAGGAATATTCCTAAAGTCTGAAACACAGAAGCTACCTATAGACCAGTAGTGGGATTTCAAAAATTATGTAAGAATCTCTGTGTACATGCTTGGCATGGTCGCTCATGCCTATAATCACAGCAATCTGGGGGCTGAGGTGGATGGATCCTTGGGAGTTCCCGTCCATCTTGCTCTACGAATTTATCTCAAGGCCTCTTTCAACAACTACATAAGATGCTGTTTCCAAAAAGAGGACAACAGAAAACTAGACACTCTTGGTCTAGGTCCCGGGGTTCACTACATGGGTTGTGGAGTCTAAATATTCCATGCCATTAAAAAATACCTGGGATTTTTAGTAAAAGGGGCATTTGAATCCCTTTTCTAACGGTTTCCCTTTCACAATGTTGCATTTGAATTCTGGGAAAACCTGCTGGTGACAAGCTATCTAGTATTATGTTGGTTTAGGTATTGAGCTAGTACCTCATGTTTAGTGTTCAGGGTTATGCTGGAATGGCTGCAGACCTCCTTGAAATAGCTATTGCAGACATGTGAACACCGAGGAAGCTGGATAGTTGAAGCAGGCACTCCAAATATTCATGCACTGCAAGGATTCACTTTCATTTTGGGACTCATCTTCTGGTTGCTGGCTTTTAGTGCTAACTGATACTACCATGGTGGCAGTAATCCAGCAGAGACTGCATGTATGGTTTGCAAGTTTGCTTCCCAAGCAACCAGAAACTTGGCAGAACACAAATCATTGTGGCATTTTCTTTCCTCCCCTGAAACATTTGGATAAGTTTGAAAATTGAATAGACTGGGCTAGTCAGGTTTGGACCCCATGTACCACAAACAGAGCTAAAGACAGAGCCAATTACTTCCCTCCACTTCTCAAAATATGTAAAATTTGCTTGGTCACCACAACTTCAATGAAAATTCTGAGGCAACTTAGAGAGGTGAATCAAATACTGCCTGATTGGAATTGCTGTGGTTGTATGAGGTGGAAAGCTGCATAGTTGGGCTGAAACTGTTCACAGAAATCCACAGGCTTGTGGTTTCCAGGCAACCACACTGGGCTGAGATTGGCTGAACATCACTGTAAGGTGGATTTTAGGCTCTAGGTTTGAAAATTTAAAAGACTGGGGTAGTCAGATTTGGAAAACATCGACCACAGACAGAACAAAATGTCTTTCAATTACTTCCCTCCACTCTCTAAATATGTCAAATTTTCTTGATCACTACAACTGTAAAAAATATTCTGAGGCAACATAGAGAGGCTAATCAAATACGGCATGATTGGAATGGCTGTGGTTGTATGAGGTGGAAAGCTGCAGAGTTGGGCTGAAACAGTTCACAGAAAGCCACAAGCTTGTGGTTGCCAGGCAACCACATTGCGCTGTGATTGGCTGAGCACCATTGTGAGCTGGACTTTAGGCTCTAGGATACAAGTGTGCAGTATGAGACCTGAGTCACATCTGGGCGTTGCCATGGAGACCTCAGTGGCACAGAGGACCTTGTAGGGCAAGATTTAAATAGAATGAATATTCTTGGCCTGGTATGCCACAGGATTCTCACTGAAGGCTTCACTGCTCAGAATTTGGGGATGGAAATGCTTGCCAATCTACACATGGATGTACTTTTAATGGGATATGAAATATGCCAGGGCCTGGCAGATGTTCTCTGACATGTCCTATCCTTGAGCATATGCTTTTCCCTTGTCATGTCTGTCATTTGGCTGAGTCCTGTTCCCTAAGCTATTCAGTCAAGACTTGCTGGAATCATTCACCTGCAGTATAAGAGCTTTCTGTGAAATTTCTCAGCAGAAATCCTCTGCAAACACATAGCTTTGGATACGAGAGACAGAGGTGGAAGTTGAACTTCAAGGGCAGATATTTGAAAACAATGAAACAAGCCCCGAATAAGATCTTTACATGTTTCCCAGATGAATATGTTTGGAAATACGGGGGAAGATGTAGATCAAGACTGAGAAGAATGAACACCCATTTCAAGGTACAAAAAACCAGGGAAAAACATGGGAAAGCAAGAGAGCTGCTTAATTTGATGTAAAAATCTTTGATGATGAAAGGAAAATTATATTCTCATGGTGATTTAATCAGGCTGTAGCAGTGAAGTTCTCATGTTGGTTGTCCTATGCGTGGCCTTCTGCATTGGGCAGTGGATGCAGGACAGGAGATCTTCAAATAAATCTGGTGGAACACAAAATAGTGAAAAAAATATCAATCTAAATCCTGTGTATTCCTTCCTTTGAGAACATATATGGATAATGTCCGGAGTTTCAAAAGAGAAAATGTCTATTGCGTCATGGTTTCACCAATGAAATGGTCACTTCACATAACATTTTGAATTTTGCTTTCACAGTTGCTCATGTACCGGGCCTGAGTAAAGCAGAATGCAGAGTAAGCCTCATCAATAGTTGTGCATTCCATAAGTGGTTTTAAAACCAGTGAAACCCTTTGGACCTAGTGTTTGTATTTAATTGGTTGATTGGTTTTTCAAATTGTTTGTTTTAGTATTTTTTACTTTGGGAGTCAGGGAAGCCCTCACTCATAGTGATTTAGACCTCTCCAAAAGCTCTGAATTTATTCATGTAACAGCTATTTAATGTTATAATTTTCTCCTATTAAAGCTTGAAAGACTAACAGACTCTGCTACTTTTCATCTAAATTCAGTGTTGCGCTAAATTCAGTGTTGGACTTTTTTATACAAGTCCTTTGAAATGTGTCCTCCTCTAGTCACTGGTCGTGCTGGAATGTACTTTCTTGTGAAGACAGGGATTTGAGCAAATTGACACAAGTACAGTTTGCCACTACTGTGGACACCTGGTTAAATATCGAGTTGCCTAAATGGTGTGTGTTTTACTTTGATCTCTGGTCACACTTTGCTCATCCAGTTAGAACCACAGGGCTCCAGGCCATAGCGTTCTAGGCCCAAACAAGAAAATTTCCATTCCGTTTTGGAGTTCATTCGTCTCTCATAAGTAAGTTTTCCACAAATGTGTGCTTCAGGAGAGTCCCTGTCTAAATATGGAGAGGCCCATTTTCATTCACTCACTTTCAGACTTTCTAAGATTTTCAATTAGTAGAGGTTTGCCCAGACTTGCCATTGTCAAGGGACAGTGCACTTCACTTGAAGTTGTGCAGTATTACTTCTTGTGTCTCCTTGGAAATTCCACCAATGGGAAACTCTTGCTGTAGTCATCTCCAAGTGTTTCTGCATAAGAAAATATAACTAACAAAGGATGTGGTTTCAAGCAGAATGAGCAATGGAGGGATAATCTTTATTTCAGTGCAGGTTGACCTTTCAAAGAAACAGTAATTCCTATCAAATAGGAGGTAAAATCTTTTGTAAAGAGACATGGATATGACATGCTCAACTTTATGTCACATTTTTTAAAAAGCCAAGGGCATTTGAGAAATTCTTGGCTGCTGAATTGTCCCTTTTTTCAAATTTCTCTTAGGTAAGACACTCCAGTTTCTTCAAACCATGGTACTGTTCATTCCATGTAAAAACCAAAGCAAAAAACAAAATAAATTAAAACAAAACCCATCAAATTACATTTGAGAGCACACAATTGCTCAGCAGGCCCACTATTCAAGAAGCTAGAGGTACAGAAGCCTCAGCCTTCAGCCCATGGCCTGAAGTTTTGTCTCTATCATGGCCCCTCAATTCCCTGGCATGTCCACATTAACTCATGAATCTTTACTCATTTCCTCTTCAAATGCACAGGATCCAATATATTTGAACCCTGTTCACCTGGGCTGTAATCATCCAAGGACACACCAGAGGAAGTGCAGCCACCCACTTGCCTGGGGCCTTGGAGCTTATCACAATAGAAATGGAAACCTGAACAAGGGTAGCCAAAACAAAGAGAGTAATATTCCTATAGTCTGAAACACAGAAGCTACCTATAGACCAGTAGTACAATTTCATAAATTATGTAAAAATCTCTGTGCACATGCTTGGCATGGTCGCTCATGCCTATAATCCCAGCAATCTGGGGGCTGAGGTGGATGGATCCTTGAGAGTTCCAGTCTATCGTGTGCTATGAATTTAACTCAAGGCCTCTTTCAACAACTACATAAGATGCTGTTTCCAAAAAGAGGACAACAGAAAACTAGACACACTTGGTCTAGGTCCCGGGGTTCACTACATGAGTTGTGGAGTCTAAATGTTCCATGGCATGAGAAAATACCTGGGATTTTTAGTGAAAGGGGCATTTGCATCCCTTTTCTAAGGGTTTCCCTTTAACCATGTTACATTTGAATTCTGGGAAAACCTGCTGGTGACAAGCTATCTAGCATTATGTTGGCTTAGGTATTGAGCTAATACCTCATGTTTAGTGTTCAGGGTTATGCTGGAATGGCTGCAGACCTCCTTGAAATAGTTATTGCAGACAAGTGAACCCCGAGGAAGCTGGATAGTTGAAGCAGGCACTCCAAATATTCATGCACTGCAAGGATTCACTTTCATTTTGGGACTCATCTTCTGGTTGCTGACTTTTATTGCTAACTGATACTACCATGGTGGCAGTAATCCAGCAGAGACTGCATGTATGGTTTGCAAGTTTGCTTCCCAAGCCACCAGATACTTGGCAGAAATCAAATCATTGTGGCATTTTCTTTCCTCCCCTGAAACATTTTGCTTTCTAAGTTTGAAAATTGAATAGACTGGGCTAGTCATGTTTGGACCACATGTACCACCAACAGAGCTAAACACAGAGCCAATTACTTCCTCCACTTCTCAAAATATGTCAAATTTGCTTGGTCACCACAACTTTAAAGAAAATTCTGAGGCAACTTAGAGAGGTGAATCAAATACTGCCTGATTGGAACGGCTATGGTTGTGTGAGGTGGAAAGTTGCAGAGTTGGGCTGAAACTGTTCACAGAAATCCACAGGCATGAGGTAGTCAGGCAACCACACTGGACTGAGATTAGCTGAACATCACTGTGAGGTGGATTTTAGGCTCTAGGTTTGAAAATTTAAAAGACTGGGGTAGTCAGGTTTGGAACACATCGACCACAGACAGACCAAAAGGTCTTTCAATTACTTCCCTCCACTTCTCAAAATATGTCAAATTTTCTTGATCACTACAACTGTAAAAACAATTCTGAGGCAACATAGAGAGGCTAGTCAAATACTGCATGATTGGAATGGTTGTGGATGCATGAGGTGGAAAGCGGCAGAGTTGGGCTGAAACAGTTCACAGAAAGCCACAAGCTTGTGGTTGCCAGGCAACCACACTGGGCTTTGATTGGCTGAGCACCATTGTGAGCTGGACTTTAGGTTCTAGGACACAAGTGTGCAGTAGGAGACCTGAGTCACAATGCTGGGCGTTGCCATGGAGACCCCAGTGGCACAGAGGACCTTGTAGGGCAAGATTTAAATAGGATGAATATTCTTGGCCTGGTACGCCACAGGATTCTCACTGACGGCTTCACTGCTCAGAATTTGGGGATGAAAATGTTTGACAATCTACACATGGATGTACTTTCAATGGGATATGAAATATGCCATGGCCTGGCAGATGTTCTCTGACATGTCCTATCCTTGAGCATATGCTTTTCCCTTGTCATGTCTGTCATTTGGCTGAATCCTGTTCCCTAAGCTATTTAGTCAAGACTTGCTGGAATCATTCACCTGCAGTATAAGAGCTTTCTGTGAAATTTCTCAGCAGAAATCCTCTGCAAGCACATAGCTTTGGATATGAGAGACTGTGGTGGAAGTTGAATTTCAAGGGCAGATATTTGAAAACAATGAAACAAGCCCCGAATAAGATCTTTACATGTTTCCCAGATGAATATGTTTGGAAATACGGGGGAAGACGTAGATCAAGACTGAGAATTGTGCACACCCATTTCAAGGTACAAAAACCAGGGAAAAACATGGGAAAGCAAGAGAGCTGGTTAATTTGATGTAAAAATCTTTGATGATGAAAGGAAAATTATATTCTCATGGTGATTTAATCAGGCTGTAGCAGTGAAGTTCTCATGTTGGTTGTCCTATGTGTGGCCTTCTGCATTGGGCAGTGGAAGCAGGACAGGAGATCTTCAAATAAATCTGGTGGAACACAAAATAGTGAAAAAAATATCAATCTAAATCCTGTGTATTCCTTCCCTTTGAGAACGTATATGGATAATATCCGGAGTTTCAAAAGTGAAAATGTCTATTGGGTCATAGTTTCACCAATGAAATGGTCACTTCACATAACATTTTGAATTTTGCTTTCACAGTTGCTCATGTACCGGGCCTGAGTAAACAGAATGAAGAGTAAGCCTCATCAATAGTTGTGCATTCCATAAGTAGTTTTAAAACCAGTGAAACCCTTTGGACCTAGTGTTTGTATTTAATTGGTTGATTATTTTTTCAAATTGTTTGTTTTACTATTTATAACTTTGGGAGTCAGGGAATCCCTCACTCATAGTGATTTAGACCTCTCCAGAAGCTCTGAAGTTATTCATGTAACAGCTATTACATGTTATAAGTTTCTCCTATTAAAACTTGAAAGACTAACAGACTCTGCTACTTTTCATCTGAATTCAGTGTTGCGCTAAATTCAGTGTTGGACTTTTTTTAAAGTCCTTTGAAATGTGTCCTCCTCTAGTCACTGGTCGTGCTGGAATGTACTTTCTTGTGAAGATAGGATTTGAGCAAATTGACACAAGTACAGTTTGCCACTACTCTGGACACCTGGTTAAATATCGAGTTGCCTAAATGGTGTGTGTTTTACTTTGATCTCTGCTCACACTTTGCTCATCCTGTTAGAACCACAGGGCTCCAGGCCATAGCTTTCTAGGCCCAAACAAGAAAATTTCCATTCCGTTTTTGGAGTTCATTCGTCTCTCATAATTAAGTTTTCCACAAATGTGTGCTTCAGGAGAGTCCCTGTCTAAATATGGAGAGGCCCATTTTCATTCACTCACTTTCAGACTTTCTAAGATTTTCAATTAGTAGAGGTTTGCCCAGAATTGCCATTGTCAAGGGACAGTGCACTTCACTTGAAGTTGTGCAGTATTACTTCATGTGTCTCGTGGAATTTCCACCAATGGGAAACTCTTGTTGTAGTCATCTCCAAGTGTTTCTGCATAAGAAAATATAACTAACAAAGGATGTGGTTTCAAGCAGAATGAGCAATGGAGGGATAATCTTTATTTCAGTGCAGGTTGACCTTTCAAAGAAACAGTAATTCCTATGAAATAGGAGGTAAAATCTTTTGTAAAGAGACATGGATATGACATGCTCCACTTTATGTCACATTTTTTAAAAAGTCAAGGGCATTTGAGAAATTCTTGGCTGCTGAATTGTCCCTTTTTTCAAATTTCTCTTAGGTAAGACACTCCAGTTTCTTCAAACCATGGTACTGTTCCTTCCATGTAAAAAACCAAAGCAAAAAACAAAATAAATTAAAACAAACCCATCAAGTTACATTTGAGAGCATACAATTGCTCAGCAGGCCCACTATTCAAGAATCTAGAGGTACAGAACCCTCAGCCTTCAGCCCATGGCCTGAAGTTTTGTCTCTATCATGGCCCCTCAATTCCCTGGCATGTGCACATTAACTCATGAATCTTTACTCATTTCTTCTTCAAATGCACAGGATCCAATATATTTGAACCCTGTTCACCTGGGCTGTAATCATCCAAGGACACACCAGAGGAAGTGCAGCCACCCCCTTGCCTGGGGCCTTGGAGCTTATCACAATAGAAATGGTAACCTGAACAAGGGGAGCCAAAACAAAGAGAGTAATATTCCTAAAGTCTGAAACACAGAAGCTACCTATAGACCAGTAGTGGGATTTCACAAATTATGTAAGAATCTCTGAGCACATGCTTGGCATGGTCGCTCATACCTATAATCCCAGCAATCTAGGGGCTTAGGTGAATGGATCCTTGGGAGTTCCAGTCCATCGTGGGCTACGAATTTATCTCAAGGCCTCTTTCAACAACTACATAACATGCTGTTTCCTAAAAGAGGACAACAGAAAACTACTCACACTTGGTCTAGGTCCCGGGGTTCACTACATGAGTTGTGGAGTCTAAATATTATATGCCATGAGAAATTACGTGGGATTTTTAGTGAAAGGGGCATTTGCATCCCTTTTCTAAGGGTTTCCCTTTCACCATGTTACATTTGAATTCTGGGAAAACCTGCTGGTGACAAGCCATCTAGCATTATGTTGGCTTAGGTATTGAGCTAGTACCTCATGTTTCGTGTTCAGGGTTATGCTGGAATGATTGCAGACCTCCTTGAAATAGTTATTGCAGACAAGTGAACCCCGAGGAAGCTGGATAGTTGAAGCAGGCACTCCAAATATTCATGCACTGCAAGGATTCACTTTCATTTTGGGACTCATCTTATGGTTGCTGGCTTTTAGTGCTAACTGATACTACCATGGTGGCAGTAATCCAGCAGAGACTGCATGTATGGTGTGCAGGTTTGCTTCCCAAGCCACCAGAAACTTGGCAGAACCCAATTCATTGTGGCATTTTCTTTCCTCCCCTGAAACCGTTGGCTTTCTAAGTTTGAAAATTGAATAGAATGGGCTAGTCAGGTTTGGACCCCATGTACCACCAACAGAGCTAAAGACAGAGCCAATTACTTCCCTCCACTTGTCAAAATATGTCAAATTTGCTTGGTCACCACCACTTCAAAGAAAATTCTGAGGCAACGTAGAGAGGTGAATCAAATACTGCCTGATTGGAATGTCTTTGGTTGTATGAGGTGGAAAGCTGCAGAGTTGGGCTGAAACTGTTCACAGATATCCATTGGCTTGTGGTGCCAGGCAACCACACTGGGCTGAGATTGGCTGAACATCACTGTGAGGTGGATTTTAGGCTCTAGGTTTCAAACTTTAAAAGACTGGTTTAGTCAAGTTTGGAACACATCGACCACAGACAGACCAAAAGGTCTTTCAATTACTTCCCTCCACTTCTCAAAAGATGTCAAATTTTCTTGATCACTACAACTGTAAAAAAAATTCTGAGGCAACATAGAGAGGCTAATCAAATACTGCATGGTTGGAATGGCTGTGGTTGTATGAGGTGGAAAGCTGCAGAGTTGGGCTGAAACAGTTCACAGAAATCCACAAGCTTGTGGTTTCCAGGCAACCACACTGCGCTGTGATTGGCTGAGCACCATTGTGAGGTGGACTTTAGGCTCTAGGATACAAGTGTGCAGTAGGAGACCTGAGTCACAATGCTGGGCGTTGCCATGGAGACCACAGTGGCACAGAGGATCTTGTAGGGGAAGATTTAAATAGGATGAATATTCTTGGCCTGGTATGCCACAGGATTCTCTCTGAAGGCTTCACTGCTCAGAATTTGTGGATGGAAATGATAGCCAATCTACACATGGATGTACTTTCAATGGGATATGAAAAATGCCAGGGCCTGGCAGATGATCTCTGCCATGTCCTATCCTTGAGCATACACTTTTCCCTTGTCATGTCTGTCATTTGGCTATTCCCTGTTCCCTAAGCTATTCAGTCAAGACTTGCTGGAATCATTCACCTGCAGTATAAGAGCTTTCTGTGAAATTTCTCAGCAGAAATCCTCTGCAAGTACATAGCTTTGGATATGAGAGACAGTGGTGGAAGTTGAATTTCAAGGGCAGATATTTGAAAACAATGAAACAAGCCCCGAATAAGATCTTTACATGTTTCCCAGATGAATATGTTTGGAAATATGGTGGAAGATGGAGATCAAGACTGAGAAGAGTTAACACACATTTCAAGGCACAAAAACCAGGGAAAAACATGGGAAAGCAAGAGAGCTGGTTAATTTGATGTAAAAATATTTGATGATGAAAGGAAAATGATATTCTCATGGTGATTTAATCAGGCTGTAGCAGTGAAGTTCTCATGTTGGTTGTCCTATGTGTGGACTTCTGCATTGGGCAGTGGATGCAGGACAGGAGATCTTCAAATAAATCTGGTGGAACACAAAATAGTGAAAAAAATATCAATCTAAATCCTGTGTATTCCTTCCCTTTGAGAACATATATGGATAATGTCCGGAGTTTCAAAAGAGAAAATGTCTATTGGGTCATGGTTTCACCAATGAAATGGTCACTTCACATAACATTTTGAATTTTGCTTTCACAGTTGCTCATGTACCGGGCCTGAGTAAAGCAGAATGCAGAGTAAGCCTCATCAATAATTGTGCATTCCATAAGTTGTTTTAAAACCTGTGAAACCCTTTGGACCTAGTGTTTGTATTTAATTGGTTGATTGGTTTTTCAAATTGTTTGTTTTACTATTTTTAACTTTGGGAGTCAGGGAAGCCCTCACTCATAGTGATTTAGACCTCTCCAAAAGCTCTGAAGTTATTCATGTAACAGCTATTACATGTTATAAGTTTCTCCTATTAAAACTTGAAAGACTAACAGACTCTGCTACTTTTCATCTGAATTCAGTGTTGCGCTAAATTCAGTGTTTGACTTTTTTTTTACAAGTACTTTGAAATGTGTCTTCCTCTAGTCACTGGTCGTGCTGGAATGTACTTTCTTTTGAAGACAGGATTTGAGCAAATTGACACAAGTACAGTTTGCCACTACTCTGGACAGCTGGATAAATATCGAGTTGCCTAAATGGTGTGTGTTTTACTTTGATCTCTGCTCACACTTTGCTCATCCAGTTAGAACCACAGGGCTCCAGGCCATAGCGTTCTAGGACTAAACAAGAAATTTTCGATTCCGTTTTGGGAGTTCATTTGTCCCTTATAATTACTTTTTCCACAAATGTGTGCTTCAGGAGAGTCCCTGTCTAAATGTGGAGAGGCCCATTTTCATTCACTCACTTTCAGACTTTCTAAGATTTTCAATTAGTAGAGGTTTGCCCAGACTTGCCATTGTCAAGGGACAGTGCACTTCACTTGAAGTTGTGTAGTATTACTTCATGTGTATCCGTGGAAATTCCACCAATGGGAAACTCTTGCTGTAGTCATCTCCAAGTGTTTCTGCGTAAGAAAATATAACTAACAAAGGATGTGGTTTCAAGAAGAATGAGGAATGGAGGGATAATCTTTATTTCAGTGCAGGTTGACCTTTCAAAGAAACAGTAATTCCTATGAAATAGGAGGTAAAATCTTTTGTAAAGAGACATGGATATGACATGCTCAACTTTATGTCACATTTTTTAAAAAGCCAAGGGCATTTGAGAAATTCTTGGCTGCTGAATTGTCCCTTTTTTCAAGTTTTTCTTAGGTAAGACACTCCAGTTTCTTCAAACCATGGTACTGTTCCTTCCATGTAAAAAACTAAAGCAAAAAACAAAATAAATTAAAACAAAACCCATGAAATTACATTTGAGAGCACACAATTGCTCAGCAGGCCCACTATTCAAGAAGCTAGAGGTACAGAAGCCTCAGCCTTCAGCCCATGGCCTGAAGTTTTGTCTCTATCATGGCCCCTCAATTCCCTGGCATGTCTATTTTAACTCATGAATCTTTACTCATTTCCTCTTCAAATGCACAGGATCCAATATATTTGAACCCTGTTCACCTGGGCTGTAATCATCCAAGGACACACCAGAGGAAGGGCAGCCACCCCCTTGCCTGGGGCCTTGGAGCTTATCACAATAGAAATGGAAACCTGAACAAGTGGAGCCAATACAAAGAGAGGCATATTCCTAAAGTCTGAAACACAGAAGCTAACTATAGACCAGTAGCGGGATTTCACAAATTATGTAAGAATCTCTGTGCACATGCTTGGCATTGTCACTCATGCCTATAATCCCAGCAATCTGGGGGCTGAGGTGGATGGATCCTTGGGAGTTCCAGTCCATCGTGGGCTAGGAATTTATCTCAAGGCCTCTTTCAACAACTGCATAAGATGCTGTTTCCAAAAAGAGGACAACAGAAAACTAGACACACTTGGTCTAGGTCCCAGGGTTCACAACATGAGTTGTGGAGTCTAAATATTCCATGCCATGAGAAAATACCTGGGATTTTTAGTGAAAGGGGCATTTGAATCCCTTTTCTAAGGGTTTCCCTTTCACCATTTTACATTTGAATTCTGGGAAAACCTGCTGGTGACAAGCTATTTAGCATTATGCTGGTTTAGGTATTGAGCTAGTACCTCATGTTTAGTGTTCAGGGTTATGCTGGAATGGCTGCAGACCTCCTTAAAATAGCTATTGCAGACAAGTGAACCCCGAGGAAGCTGGATAGTTGAAGCAGGCACTCCAAATATTCATGCACTGCAAGGATTCACTTTCATTTTGGGACTCATCTTCTGGTTGTTGGATTTTAGTGCTAACTGATACTACCATGGTGGCAGTAATCCAGCAGAGACTGCATGTATGGTTTGCAGGTTTGCTTCCCAAGCCACCAGAAACTTGGCAGAACCCAAATCATTGTGGCATTTTCTTTACTCCCCTGAAACATTTGGCTTTCTAAGTTTGAAAATTGAATAGACTGGTCTATTCAGGTTTGGACCCCATGTACCACGAACAGAGCTAAAGACAGGGCCAATTACTTCCCTCCACTTGTCAAAATATGTCAAATTTGCTTGGTCACCACAACTTCAAAGAAAATTCTGAGGCAACTTAGAGAGGTGAATCAAAGAGAGGTGGAAAGCTGCAGAGTTGGGCTGAAACAGTTCACAGAAATCCACAAGCTTGTGGTTGCCAGGCAACCACAATGGGCTGTGATTGGCTGAGCACCATTCTGAGCTGGACTTTAGGCTCTAGGATACAAGTGTGCAGTAGGAGACCTGAGTCACAATGCTGGGCGTTGCCATGGAGACCTCAGTGGCATAGAGGACCTTGTAGGGCAAGATTTAAATAGGATGAATATTCTTGGCCTGGTATGCCACAGGATTCTCTCTGAAGGCTTCACTGCTCAGAATTTGTGGATGGAAATGCTAGCCAATCTACACATGGATGTACTTTCAATGGGATATGAAAAATGCCAGGGCCTGGCAGATGATCTCTGCCATGTCCTATCCTTCAGCATACGCTTTTCCCTTGTCATGTCTGTCATTTGGCTGAGTCCTGTTCCCTAAGCTATTCAGTCAAGACTTGCTGGAATCATTCACCTGCAGTATAAGAGCTTTCTCTGAAATTTCTCAGGAGAAATCCTCTGCAAGCACATAGCGTTAGATATCAGGGACAGTGGTTTAAGTTGAATTTCAAGGGCAGATATTTGAAAACAATGAAACAAGCCCCAAATAAGATCTTTACATGTTTCCCAGATGAATATGTTTGGAAATATGGGGGAAGATGTAGATCAAGACCGAGAAGTGTGAACACCCATTTCAAGGCACAAAAACCAGGGAAAAACATGGGAAAGCAAGAGAGCTGGTTAATTTGATGTAAAAATCTTTGATGATGAAAGGAAAATTATATTCTCATGGTGATTCAATCAGGCTGTAGCAGTGAAGTTCTCATGTTGGTTGTCCTATGTGTGGCCTTCTGCATTGGGCAGTGGATGCAGGACAGGAGATCTTCAAATAAATCTGGTGGAACACAAAATAGTGAAAAAAATATCAATCTAAATCCTGTGTATTACTTCCCTTTGAGAACATATATGGATAATGTCCAGAGTTTCAAAAGAGAAAATGTCTATTGGGTCATGGATTCACCAATGAAATGGTCACTTCACATAACATTTTGAATTTTGCTTTCACAGTTGCTCATGTACCGGGCCTGAGTAAAGCAGAATGCAGAGTAAGCCTCATCAATAATTGTGCATTCCATAAGTGGTTTTAAAACCAGTGAAACCTATGGACCTAGTGTTTGTACTTAATTGGTTGATTGGTTTTTCAAATTATTTGTTTTACTATTTTTAACTTTGGGATTCAGGGAAGCCCTCACTCATAGTGATTTAGACCTCTCCAAAAGCTCTGAAGTTATTCATGTAACAGCTATTACATGTTATAAGTTTCTCCTATTAAAACTTGAAAGACAAACAGACTCTGCTACTTTTCATCTAAATTCAGTGTTGCGCTAAATTCAGTGTTGGACTTTTTTTTTACAAGTCCTTTGAAATGTGTCCTCCTCTAGTCACTGGTCGTGCTGGAATGTACTTTCTTGTGAAGACAGGATTTGAGCAAATTGACACAAGTACAGTTTGCCACTACTCTGGACACCTGGTTAAATATCGAGTTGCCTAAATAGTGTGTGTTTTAATTTGATCTCTGCTAACACTTTGCTCATCCAGTTAGAACCACAGGGCTCCAGGCCATAGCGTTCTAGGACTAAACAAGAAAATTTCCATTCCGTTTTGGGAGTTCATTCATCTCTCATAATTACTTTTTCCACAAATGTGTGCTTCAGGAGAGTCCCTGTCTAAATGTGGAGAGGCCCATTTTCATTCACTCACTTTCAGACTTTCTAAGATTTTCAGTTACTAGAGGTTTGCCCAGACTTGCCATTGTCAAGACACAGTGCACTTCACTTGAAGTTGTGCAGTATTACTTCATGTGTGTCCGTGGAAATTCCACCAATGGGAAACTCTTGCTGTAGTCATCTCCAAGTGTTTCTGCATAAGAAAATATAACTAACAAAGGATGTGGTTTCAAGCAGAAGGAGGAATGGAGGGATAATCTTTATTTCAGTGCAGGTTGACCTTTCAAAGAAACAGTAATTCCTATGAAATAGGAGGTAAAATCTTTTGTAAAGAGACATGGATATGACATGCTCAACTTTATGTCACATTTTTTAAAAAGCCAAGGGCATTTGAGAAATTCTTGGCTGCTGAATTGTCCCTTTTTTCAAATTTCTCTTAGGTAAGACACTCCAGTTTCTTCAAACAATGGTACTGTTGCTTCCATGTAAAAAACCAAAGCAAAAAACAAAATAAATTAAAACAAAACCCATCAAATTACATTTGAGAGCACACAATTGCTCAGCAGGCCCAGTATTCAAGAAGCTAGAGGTACAGAAGCCTCAGCCTTCAGCCCATGGCCTGAAGTTTTGTCTCTATCATGGCCCCTCAATTCCCTGGCATGTCCACATTAACTCATGAATCTTTACTCATTTCCTCTTCAAATGCACAGGATCCAATATATTTGAACCCTATTCCCCTGGGCTTTAATCATCCAAGGACACACCAGAGGAAGGGCAGCCACCCCCTTGCCTGGGGCCTTGGAGCTTATCACAATAGAAATGGAAACCTGAATAAGGGGAGCCAAAACAAAGAGAGGCATATTCCTAAAGTCTGAAACACAGAAGCTACCTATAGACCAGTAGTGGGATTTCACAAATTATGTAAGAATCTCTGTGCACATGCTTGGCATGGTCGCTCATGCCTATAATCCCAGCAATCTGGGGGCTGAGGTGGATGGATCCTTGGGAGTTCCAGTCCATCGTGGGCTACGAATGTATCTCAAGGCCTCTTTCAACAACTACATAAGATGCTGTTTCCAAAAAGAGGACAACAGAAAACTAGACACACTTGGTCTACGTCCCGGGGTTCACTACATGAGTTGTGGAGTCTAAATATTCCATGCCATGAGAAAATACCTGGGATTTTTAGTGAAAGGGGCATTTGCATCCCTTTTCTAAGGGTTTCCCTTTCACCAAGTTACATTTGAATTCAGGGAAAACCTGCTGGTGACAAGCTATCTAGCATTATGTTGGATTAGGTATTGAGCTAGGACCTCATGTTTAGTGTTCAGGGTTATGCTGGAATGGCTGCAAACCTCCTTGAAATAGCTATTGCAGACAAGTGAACCCCGAGGAAGCTGGATAGTTGAAGCAGGCACTCCAAATATTCATGCACTGCAAGGATTCACTTTCATTTTGGGACTCATCTTCTGGTTGCTGGCTTTTAGTGCTAACTGATACTACCATGGTGGCAGTAATCCAGCAGAGACTGCATGTATGGTTTGAAGGTTTGCTTCCCAAGCCACCAGAAACTTGGCAGAACCCAAATCATTGTGGCATTCTCTTTCCTCCCCTGAAACATTTGGCTTTCTAAGTTTGAAAATTGAATAGACTGGGCTAGTCAGGTTTGGACCCCATGTACCACCAACAGAGCTAAAGACAGAGCCAATTACTTCCCTGCACTTGTCAAAATATGTCAAATTTGCTTGGTCACCACAACTTCAAAGAAAATTCTGAGGCAACTTAGAGAGGTGAATCAAATACTGCCTGATTGGAATGGCTGTGGTTGTATGAGGTGGAAAGCTGCAGAGTTGGGCTGAAACTTTTCACAGAAATCCACAGGCTTGTGTTTGCCAGGCAGCCACACTGGGCTGAGATTGGCTGAACATCACTGTGAGGTGGATTTTAGGCTCTAGGTTTGAAAATTTAAAAGACTGGGTTAGTCAATTTTGAACACATCGACCACAGACAGACCAAAAGGTCTTTCAATTACTTCCCTCCACTTCTCAAAATATGTCAAATTTTCTTGATCACTACAACTGTAAAAAATTCTGAGGCAACATAGAGAGGCTAATTAAATACTGCATGATTGGAATGGCTGTGGTTGTATGAGGTGGAAAGCTGCAGAGTTGAACTGAAACAGTTCACAGAAAGCCACAAGCTTGTGGTTCCCAGGCAACCACACTGGGCTGTGATTGGCTGAGCACCATTGTGAGCTGGACTTTAGGCTCTAGGATACAAGTGTGCAGTAGGAGACCTGAGTCACAATGCTGGGCATTGCCATGGAGACCTCAGTGGCACAGAGGACCTTATAGGGCAAGATTTAAATAGGATGAATATTCTTGGCCTGGTATGCCACAGGATTCTCACTGAAGGCTTCACTGCTCAGAATTTGGGGATGGAAATTCTTGCCAATCTACACATGGATGTACTATCAATGGGATATGAAATATGCCAGGGCCTGGCAGATGTTCTCTGACATGTCCTATCCTTGAGCATATGCTTTTCCCTTGTCATGTCTGTCATTTGGCTGAGTCCTGTTCACTAAGCTATTCAGTCAAGACTTGCTGGAATCATTCACCTGCAGTATAAGAGCTTTCTGTGAAATTTCTCAGCAGAAATCCTCTGCAAGCACATAGCTTTGGATATGAGAGACAGTGGTGTAAGTTGAACTTCAAGGGCAGATATTTGAAAACAATGAAACAAGCCCCGAATAAGATCTTTACATGTTTCCCAGATGAATATGTTTGGAAATACGGGGGAAGATGGAGATCAAGACTGAGAAGCGTGAACACCCATTTCAAGCTACAAAACCAGGGAAAAACATGGGAAAGCAAGAGAGCTGGTTAATTTGATGTAAAAATCTTTGATGATGAAAGGAAAATTATATTCTCATGGTGATTTAATCAGGCTGTAGCAGTGAAGTTCTCCTGTTGGTTGTCCTATGTGTGGCCTTTTGCATTGGGCAGTGGATGCAGGACAGGAGATCTTCAAATAAATCTGGTGGAACACAAAATAGTGAAAAAAATATCAATCTAAATCCTGTGTATTCCTTCACTTTGAGAACATATATGGATAATGTCCGGAGTTTCAAAAGAGAAAATGTCTATTGGGTCATGGTTTCACCAATGAAATGGTCATTTCACATAACATTTTGAATTTTGCTTTCACAGTTGCTCATGTACCGGGCCTGAGTAAAGCAGAATGCAGAGTAAGCCTCATCAATAGTTGTGCATTCCATAAGTGGTTTTAAAAGCAGTGAAACCCTTTGGACCTAGTGTTCGTATTTAATAGGTTGATTGGTTTTTCAAATTGTTTGTTTTACTATTTTTAACTTTGGGAGTCAGGGAAGCCCTCACTCATAGTGATTTAGACCTCTCCAAAAGCTCTGAAGTTATTCATGTAACAGCTATTACATGATATAAGTTTCTCCTATTAAAACTTGTAAGACTAACAGACTCTGCTACTTTTCATCTAAATTCAGTGTTGTGCTAAATTCAGTGTTGGACTTTTTTTTTACAAGTCCTTTGAAATGTGTTCTCCTCTAGTCACTGGTCATGCTGGAATGTACTTTCTTGTGAAGACAGGATTTGAGCAAATTGACACAAGTACAGTTTGCCACTACTCTGGACACCTGGTTAAATATCGAGTTGCCTAAATGGTGTGTGTTTTACTTTGATCTCTGCTCACACTTTGCTCATCCAGTTAGAACCACAGGGCTCCAGGCCATAGCGTTCTAGGCCTAAACAAGAAAATTTCCATTCCGTTTTGGGAGTTCATTCGTCTCTCATAATTACTTTTTCCATAAATGTGTACTTCAGGAGAGGCCCTGTCTAAATGTGGAGAGGCCCATTTTCATTCACTCACTTTCAGACTTTGTAAGATTTTCAGTTACTAGAGGTTTGCCCAGATTTGCCATTGTCAAGGGACAGTGCACTTCACTTGAAGTTGTGCAGTATTACTTGATGTGTGTCCATGGAAATTCCACCAATGGGAAACTCTTGCTGTAGTCATCTCCAAGTGTTTTTGCGTAAGAAAATATAACTAACAAAGGATGTGTTTTCAAGCAGAATGAGGAATGGAGGTATGATCTTTATTTCAGTGCAGGTTGACCTTTCAAAGAAACAGTAATTCCTATGAAATAGGAGGTAAACTCTTTTGTAAAGAGACATGGATATGACATGCTCAACTTTATGTCACATTTTTTAAAAAGCCAAGGGCATTTGAGAAATTCTTGGCTGCTGAATTGTCCCTTTTTTATAATTTCTCTTAGGTAAGACACTCCAGTTTCTTCAAACCATGGTACTGTTCCTTTCATGTAAAAAACCAAAGCAAAAAACAAAATAAATTAAAACAAAACCCATCAAATTACATTTGAGAGCACACAATTGCTCAGCAGGCCCACTATTCAAGAAGCTAGAGGTACAGAAGCCTCAGCCTTCAGCCCATAGCCTGAACTTTTGTCTCTATCATGGCCCCTCAATTCCCTGGCATGTCCACATTAACTCATGAATCTTTACTCATTTCCTCTTCAAATGCACAGGATCCAATATATTTGAACCCTGTTCACCTGGGCTGTAATCATCCAAAGACACACCAGAGGAAGGGCAGCCACCCCCTTGCCTGGGGCCTTGGAGCTTATCACAATAGAAATGGAAACCTGAACAAGGGGAGCCAAAACAAAGAGAGGAATATTCCTAAATTCTCAAACACAGAAGCTACCTATAGACCAGTAGTGGGATTTCACAAATTATGTCAGAATCTCTGTGCACATGCTTGTCATGGTCGCTCATGCCTATAATCCCAGCAATCTGGGGGCTGAGGTGGATGGATCCTTGGGAGTTCCAGTCCACCGTGGGCTACGAATTTAACTCAAGGCCTCTTTCAACAACTACATAAGATGCTGTTTCCAAAAAGAGGACAACAGAAAACTAGACACACTTGGTCTAGGTCCCGGGGTTCACTACATGAGTTGTGGAGTCTAAATATTCCATGCCATGAGAAAATACCTGGGATTTTTAGTGAAAGGGGCATTTGCATCACCTTTCTAAGGGTTTCCCTTTCACCATGTTACATTTGAATTCTGGGAAAACCTGCTGGTGACAAGCTATCTAGGATTATGTTGGGTTAGGTATTGAGCTAGGACCTCATGTTTAGTGTTCAGGGTTATGCTGGAATGGCTGCAGACCTCCTTGAAATAGCTATTGCTGACAAGTGAACCCCAAGGAAGCTGGATAGTTGAAGCAGGCACTCCAAATATTCATGCACTGCAGGGATTCACTTTCATTTTGGGACTCATCTTCTGGTTGCTGGCTTTTAGTGCTAAGTGATACTACCATGGTGGCAGTAATCCAGCAGAGACTGCATGTATGGTTTGCAGGTTTACTTCCCAAGCCACCAGAAACTTGGCAGAACCCAAATCATTGTGGCATTTTCTTTCCTCCCCTGAAACATTTGGCTTTCTAAGTTTGAAAATTGAATAGACTGGGCTAGTCAGGTTTGGACCCCATGTACCACCAACAGAGCTAAAGACAGAGCCAATTACTTCCCTCCACTTGTAAAAATATGTCAAATTTGCTTGGTCACCACAACTTCAAAGAAAATTCTGGGGCAACTTAGAGAGTTGAATCAAATACTGCCTGATTGCAATGGCTGTGGTTGTATGAGGTGGAAAGTTGCAGAGTTGGGCTGAAACTGTTCACAGAAATCCACAGGCTTGTGTTTTCCAGGCAACCAAACTGGGCTGAGATTGGATGAACATCACTGTGAGGTGGATTTTAGGCTCTAGGTTTGAAAATTTATAAGACTGGTGTAGTCAAGTTTTGAACACATTGACCACAGACAGACCAAAAGGTCTTTCAATTACTTCCCTCCACTTCTCAAAATATGTCAAATTTTCTTGATCACTACAACTGTAAAAAAAAATTCTGTTGCAACATAGAGAGGCTAATCAAATACTGCATGATTGGAATGGCTGTGGTTGTATGACATGGAAAGCTGCAGAGTTTGGCTGAAACAGTTGACAGAAAGCCACAAGCTTGTGGTTGCCAGGCAACCACACTGGGCTGTGATTGGCTGAGCACCATTGTGAGCTGGATTTTAGGCTCTAGGACACAAGTGTGCAGTAGGAGACCTGAGTCACAATCCTGGGCGTTACCATGGAGACCTCAGTGGCACAGAGGACCTTGTAGGGCAAGATTTAAATAGGATGAATATTCTTGGCCTGGTATGCCACAGGATTCTCACTGAAGGCTTCACTGCTCAGAATTTGGGGATGGAAATGCTTGCCAATCTACACATTGATGTACTTTCAATGGGATATGAAATATACCAGGGCCTGGCAGATGTTCTCTGACATGTCCTATCCTTGAGCATATGCTTTTCCCTTGTCATGTCTGTCATTTGGCTGAGTCCTGTTCACTAAGCTATTCAGTCAAGACTTGCTGGAATCATTCACCTGCAGTATAAGAGCTTTCTGTGAAATTTCTCAGCAGAAATCCTCTGCAAGCACATTGCTTTGCATATGAGAGACTGTCGTGGAAATTGAATTTCAAGGGCAGATATTTGAAAACAATGAAACAAGCCCCGAATAAGATCTTTACATGTTTCCCAGATGAATATGTTTGGAAATACGGGGGAAGGTGTAGATCAAGACTGAGAAATGTGAACACCTATTTCAAGGCACAAAACCAGGGAAAAACATGGGAAAGCAAGAGAGCTGGTTAATTTGATGTAAAAATCTTTGATGATGAAAGGAAAATTATATTCTCATGGTGATTTAATCAGGCTGTAGCAGTGAGGTTCTCATGTTGGTTGTCCTATGTGTGGCCTTCTGCATTGGGCAGTGGATGCAGGACAGGAGATCTTCCAATAAATCTGGTGGAACACAAAATAGTGAAAAAAATATCAATCTAAATCCTGTGTATTCCTTCCCTTTGAGAACATATATGGATAATGTCCAGAGTTTCAAAAGAGAAAATGTCTATTGGGTCATGGTTTCACCAATGAAATGGTCACTTCACATAACATTTTGAATTTTGCTTTCACAGTTGCTCATGTACCGGGCCTGAGTAAAGCAGAATGCAGAGTAAGCCTCATCAATAGTTGTGCATTCCATAAGTGGTTTTAAAACCAGTGAAACCCTTTGGACCTAGTGTTTGTATGTTATTGGTTGATTGGTTTTTCAAATTGTTTGTTTTACTATTTTTAACTTTGGGAGTCAGGGAAGCCCTCACTCATAGTGATTTAGACCTCTCCAAAAGCTCTGAAGTTATTCATGTAACAGCTATTACATGTTATAAGTTTCTCCTATTAAAACTTGAAACACTAACAGACTCTGCTACTTTTCATCTAAATTCAGTGTTGCGCTAAATTCAGTGTTGGACTTTTTTTTTACAAGTCCTTTGAAATGTGTCCTCCTCTAGTCACCGGTCTTGCTGGAATGTACTTTCTTGTGAAGACAGGATTTGAGCAAATTGACACAAGTACAGTTTGCCACTACTCTGGACACCTGGTTAAATATCGAGTTGCCTAAATGGTGTGTGTTTTACTTTGATCTCTGATCACACTTTTCTCATCCAGTTATAACCACAGGGCTGCAGGCCATAGCGTTCTAGGCCTAAACAAGAAAATTTCCATTCCGTTTTGGGAGTTCATTCGTCTCTCATAATTACTTTTTCCACAAATGTGTGCTTCAGGAGAGTCCCTGTCTAAATGTGGAGAGGCCCATTTTCATTCACTCACTTTCAGACTTTCTAAGATTTTCAGTTACTAGAGGTTTGCCCAGACTTGCCATTGTCAAGGGACAGTGCACTTCACTTGAAGTTGTGCAGTATTACATCATGTGTGTCCGTTGAAATTCCCCCAATGGGAAACTCTTGCTGTAGTCATCTCCAAGTGTTTCTGCGTAAGAAAATATAACTAACAAAGGATGTGGTTTAATGCAGAATGAGGAATGGAGGGATAATCTTTATTTCAGTGCAGGTTGACCTTTCAAAGAAACAGTAATTCCTATGAAATAGGAGGTAAAATCTTTTGTAAAGAGACATGGATATGACATGCTCAACTTTATGTCACATTTTTTAAAAAGCCAAGGGCATTTGAGAAATTCTTGGCTGCTGAATTGTCCCTTTTTTCAAATTTCTCTTAGGTAAGACACTCCAGTTTCTTCAAACCATGGTACTGTTCCTTCCAAGTAAAAAACCAAAGCAAAAAACAAAATAAATTAAAACAAAACCCATCAAATTACATTTGAGAGCACACAATTGCTCAGCAGGCCCACTATTCAAGAAGCTAGAGGTACAGAAGCCTCAGCCTTCAGCCCATGGCCTGAAGTTTTTTCTCTATCATGGCCCCTCAATTCCCTGGCATGTCCACATTAACTCATGAATCTGTACTCATTTCCTCTTCAAATGCACAGGATCCAATATATTTGAACCCTGTTCACCTGGGCTGTAATCATCTAAGGACACACCAGAGGAAGGGCAGCCACCCCCTTTCCTGGGGTTTTGGAGCTTATCACAATAGAAATGGAAACCTGAACAAGGGGAGCCAAAACAAAGAGAGGAATATTCCTAAAGTCTGAAACACAGAAGCTACCTATAGACCAGTAGTGGGATTTCACAAATTATGTAAGAATATCTGTGCACATGCTTGGCATGTTCGCTCATGGCTATATTCGGAGCAATCTGGGGGCTGAGGTGGATGGATCCTTGGGAGTTCCAGTCCATCGTGGGCTACGAATTTATCTGAAGGCCTCTTTGAACAACGACATAAGATGCTGTTTCCAAAAAGAGGACAACAGAAAACTAGACACACTGGGTCTAGGTCCCGGGGTTCACTACATGTGTTGTGGAGTCTAAATATTCCTCGCCATGAGAAAATACCTGGGATTTTTAGTGAAAGCGGCATTTGCATCCCGTTTCTAAGGGTTTCCCTTTCACCATGTTACATTTGAATTGTGGGAAAACCTGCTGGTAACAAGCTATCTAGCATTATGTTGGGTTAGGTATTGAGCTACGACCTCATGTTTAGTGTTCAGGGTTATGCTGGAATCGCTGCAGACCTCCTTGAAATAGCTATTGCAGACAAGTGAACCCTGAGGAAGCTGGATAGTTGAAGTAGGCACTCCAAATATTCATGCACTGCAAGGATTCACTTTCATTTTGGGACTCATCTTCTGGTTGCTGGCTTTTAGTGCTAACTGATACTACCATGGTGGCAGTAATCCAGCAGAGACTGCATGTATGGTTTGCAGGTTTGCTTCCCAAGCCACCAGAAACTTGGCAGAACCCAAATCATTGTGGCATTTTCTTTCCTCCCCTGAAACATTTGGCTTTCTAAGTTTGAAAATTGAATAGACTGGGCTAGTCAGGTTTGGACCACATGTACCACCAACAGAGCTAAAGACAGAGCCAATTACTTCCCTCCACTTGTCAAAATATGTCAAATTTGCTTGGTCACCACAACTTCAAAGAAAATTCTGAGGCAACTTAGAGAGTTGAATCAAATACTGCCTGATTGGAATGGCTGTGGTTGTATTAGGTGGAAAGCTGCAGAGTTGGGCTGAAACTGTTCACAGAAATCCACAGGCTTGTGTTTGCCAGGGAACCACACTCTGCTGAGATTGGCTGAACATCACTGTGAGGTGGATTTTAGGCTCTAGGTTTGAAAATTTAAAAGACTGGGGTAGTCAAGTTTGGAACACATCGACCACAGACGGACCAAAAGGTCTTTCAATTACTTCCCTCCACTTCTCAAAATATGTCAAATTTTCTTGATCACTACAACTGTAAAAAAAATTCTGAGGCAACATAGAGTGGGTAATCAAATACTGCATGATTGGAATGGCTGTGGTTGTATGACGTGGAAAGCTGCAGATTTGGGCTGAAACAGTTGACAGAAAGCCACAACCTTGTGGTTGCCAGGCAACCACATTGGGCTGTGATTGGCTGAGCACCATTGTGAGCTGGACTTTAGGCTCTAGGACACAAGTGTGCAGTAGGAGACCTGAGTCACAATGCTGGGCGTTGCCATGGAGACCTCAGTGGCACAGAGGACCTTGTAGGGCAAGATTTAAATAGGATGAATATTCTTGGCCTGGTATGCCACAGGATTCTCACTGAAGGCTTCACTGCTCAGAATTTGGGGATGGAAAGGCTTGCCAATCTACAAATGGATGTACTTTCAATGGGATATGAAATATGCCAGGGCCTGGCAGATGTTCTCTGACATGTCCTATCCTTGAGCATATGCTTTTCCCTTGTTATGTCTGTCATTTGGCTGAGTCCTGTTCCCTAAGCTATTCAGTCAAGACTTGCTGGAATCATTCACCTGCAGTATAAGAGTTTTCTGTGAAATTTCTCAGCAGAAATCCTCTGCAAGCACATAGCTTTTGATATGAGAGACAGTGGTGGAAATTGAATTTCAAGGGCACATATTTGAAAACAATGAAACAAGCCCCGAATAAGATCTTTACATGTTTCCCAGATGAATATGTTTGGAAATACGGGGAAAGATGGAGATCAAGACTGAGAAGAGTGCACACCCATTTCAAAGTACAAAAACCAGGGAAAAACATGGGAAACCAAGAGAGCTGGTTAATTTGATGTAAAAATCTTTGATGATGAAAGGAAAATGATATTCTCATGGTGATTTAATCAGGCTGTAGCAGTGAAGTTCTCATGTTGGTTGTCCTATGTGTGGCCTTCTGCATTGGGCAGTGGATGCAGGACAAGAAATCTTTAAATAAATCTGGTGGAACACAAAATAGTGAAAAAATATCAATCTAAATCCTGTGTATTCCTTCCCTTTGAGAACATATATGGATAATGTCCGGAGTTTCAAAAGAGAAAATGTCTATTGGGTCATGGTTTCACCAATGAAATGGTCAATTCACATAACATTTTGAATTTTGCTTTCACAGTTGCTCATGTACTGGGCCTGAGTAAAGCAGAATGCAGAGAAAGCCTCATCAATAGTTGTGCATTCCATAAGTGGTTTTAAAACCTGTGAAACCCTTTGGACCTAGTGTTTGTATGTTATTGGTTGATTGATTTTTCAAATTGTTTGTTTTACTATTTTTAACTTTGGGAGTCAGGGAAGCCCTCACTCATAGTGATTTAGACCTCTCCAAAAGCTCTGAAGTTATTCATGTAACAGCTATTACATGTTATAAGTTTCTCCTATTAAAACTTGAAAGACTAACAGACTCTGCTACTTTTCATCTAAATTCAGTGTTGCCCTAAATTCAGTGTTGGACTTTTTTTTTACAAGTCCTTTGAAATGTGTCCTCCTCTAGTCACTGGTCGTGCTGGAATGTACTTCCTTGTGAAGACAGGATTTGAGCAAATTGACACAAGTACAGTTTGCCACTACTCTGGACACCTGGTTAAATATTGAGTTGCCTAAATGGTGTGTTTTACTTTGATCTCTGCTCACACTTTGCTCATCCAGTTAGAACCACAGGGCTCCAGGCCTTAGCGTTCTAGGCCTAAACAAGAAAATTTCCATTCCATTTTGGGAGTGCATTTGTCTATCATAATTACTGTTTCCACAAATGTGTGCTTCTGGAGAGTTCCTGTTTAATGTCAAGAGGCCCATTTTCATTCACTCACTTTCAGACTTTGTAAGATTTTCAGTTACTAGAGGTTTGCCCAGACTTGCCATTGTCAAGGGACAGTGCACTTCTCTTGAAGTTGTGCAGTATTACTTCATGTGTGTCCGTGGAAATTCCACCAATGGGAAACTCTTGCTGTAGTCATCTCCAAGTGTTTCTGCGTAAGAAAATATAACTAACAAAGGATGTGGTTTCATGCAGAATTAGGAATGGAGGGATAATCTTTATTTCAGTGCAGGTTGACCTTTCAAGGAACAGTAATTCCTATGAAATAGGAGGTAAAATCTTTTGTAAAGAGACATGGATATGACATGCTCAACTTTATGTCACATTTTTTAAAAAGCCAAGGACATTTGAGAAATTCTTGGCTGCTGAATTGTCCCTTTTTTCAAATTTCTCTTAGGTAAGAAACTCCAGGTTCTTCAAACCATGGTACTGTTCCTTCCATGTAAAAAACCAAAGCAAAAAACAAAATAAATTAAAACAAAACCCATCAAATTACATTTGAGAGCACACAATTGCTCAGCAGGCCCACTATTCAAGAAGCTAGAGGTACAGAAGCCTCAGCCTTCAGCCCATGGCCTGAAGTTTTGTCTCTATCATGGCCCCTCAATTCCCTGGCATTTCCACATTAACTCATGAATTTTACTCATTTCCTCTACAAATGCACAGGATCCAATATATTTGAACCCTGTTCCCCTGGGATGTAATCATCCAAGGACAAACCAGAGGAAGGGCAGCCACCCCCTTGCCTGGGGCCTTGGAGCTTATCACAATAGAAATGGAAACCTGAACAAGGGGAGCCAAAACAAAGAGAGGCATATTCCTAAAGTCTGAAACACAGAAGCTACCTATAGACCAGTAGTGGGATTTCACAAATTATGTAAGAATCTCTGTGCACATGCTTGGCATGGTCGCTCATGCCTATAATCCCAGCAATCTGGGGGCTGAGGTGGATGGATCCTTGGGAGTTCCAGTCCATCGTGGGCTACGAATTTATCTCAAGGCCTCTTTCAACCACGACATAAGATGCTGTTTCCAAAAAGAGGACAACAGAAAACTAGACACACTTGGTCTAGGTCCCGGGGTTCACTACATGAGTTGTGGAGTCTAAATATTCCATGCCATGAGAAAATACCTGGGATTTTTAGTGAAAGGGGCATTTGCATCCCTTTTCTAAGGGTTTCCCTTTCACCATGTTACATTTGAATTCTGGGAAAACCTGCTGGTGACAAGCTATCTAGCATTATGTTGGGTTAGGTATTGAGCTCGGACTTCATGTTTAGTGTTCAGGGTTATGCTGGAATGGCTGCAGACCTCCTTGAAATAGCTATTGCAGACAAGTGAACCCCAAGGAAGCTGGATAGTTGAAGCAGGCACTCCAAATATTAATGCACAGCAAGGATTCACTTTCATTTTGGGACTCATCTTCTGGTTGCTGGCTTTTAGTGCTAAGTGATACTACCATGGTGGCAGTAATCCAGCAGAGACTGCATGTATGGTTTGCAGGTTTGCTTCCCAAGCAACCAGAGACTTGGCAGAACCCAAATCATTGTGGCATTTTCTTTCCTCCCCTGAAACATTTGGCTTTCTAAGTTTGAAAATTGAATAGACTGGGCTAGTCAGGTTTGGACCCCATGTACCACCAACAGAGCTAAAGACAGAGCCAATTACTTCCCTCCACTTCTCAAAATATGTCAAATTTGCTTGGTCACCAAAACTTCAAAGAAAATTCTGAGGCAACTTAGAGAGGTGAATCAAATACTGCCTGATTGGAATGGCTGTGGTTGTATGAGGTAGAAAGCTGCAGAGTTGGGCTGAAACTGTTCACAGAAATCCACAGGCTTGTGTTTGCCAGGCAACCACACTGGGCTGAGATTGGCTGAACATCACTGTGAGGTGGATTTTAGGCTCTAGGTTTGAAAATTTAAAAGACTGGGGTAGTCATGTTTGGAACACATCGACCACAGACAGACCAAAAGTTCTTCCAATCACTTCCCTCCACTTCTCAAAATATGTCAAATTTTCTTGATCACTACAACTGTAAGAAAAATTCTGAGGCAACAAAGAGAGGCTAATCAAATACTGCATGATTGGAATGGCTGTGGTTGTATGACGTGGAAAGCTGCAGAGTTGGGCTGAAACAGTTCATAGAAAGCAACAACCTTTGGTTGCCAGGCAACCACATTGGGCTGTGATTGGCTGAGCACCATTGTGAGCTGGACTTTAGGCTCTAGTATACAAGTGTGCAGTAGGAGACCTGAGTCACAATGCTGGGCGTTGCCATGGAGACCTCAGTGGCACAGAGGACCTTGTAGGGCAAGATTTAAATAGGATGAATATTCTTGGCCTGGTATGCCACAGGATTCTCACTGAAGGCTTCACTGCTCAGAATTTGGGGATGGAAATGCTTGCCAATCTACACATGGATGTACTTTCAATGGGATATGAAATATGCCAGGGCCTGGCAGATGTACTCTGACATGTCCTATCCTTGAGCATATGCTTTTCCCTTGTCATGTCTGTCATTTGGCTGAGTCCTGTTCCCTAAGCTATTCAGTCAAGACTTGCTGGAATCATTCACCTGCAGTATAAGAGCTTTCTGTGAAATTTCTCAGCAGAAATCCTCTGCAAGCACATAGCTTTTGATAGGAGAGACAGTGGTGGAAATTGAATTTCAAGGGCACATATTTGAAAACAATGAAACAAGCCCCGAATAAGATCTTTATATGTTTCCCAGATGAATATGTTTGGAAATACGGGGGAAGATGGTGATCAAGACTGAGAAGAGTGCACACCCATTTCAAGGTACAAAAACCAGGGAAAAACTTGGGAAAGCAAGAGAGGTGGTTAATTTGATGTAAAAATCTTTGATGATGAAAGGAAAATTATATTCTCATGGTGATTTAATCAGGCTGTAGCAGTGAAGTTCTCATGTTGGTTGTCCTATGTGTGGCCTTCTGCATTGGGCAGTGGATGCAGGACAAGAGATCTTCAAATAAATCTGGTGGAACACAAAATAGTGAAAAAAATATCAATCTAAATCCTGTGTATTCCTTCCCTTTGAGAACATATATGGATAATGTCCGGAGTTTCAAAAGAGAAAATGTCTATTGGGTCATGGTTTCACCAATGAAATGGTCACTTCACATAACATTTTGAATTTTGCTTTCACAGTTGCTCATGTACCGGGCCTGAGTAAAGCAGAATGCAGAGTAAGCCTCATCAATAGTTGTGCATTCCATAAGTGGTTTTAAAACCTGTGAAACCCTTTGGACCTAGTGTTTGTATTTAATTGGTTGATTGGTTTTTCAAATTGTTTGTTTTACTATTTTTAACTTTGGGAGTCAGGGAAGCCCTCACTCATAGTGATTTAGACCTCTCCAAAAGCTCTGAAGTTATTCATGTAACAGCTATTACATGTTATAAGTTTCTCCTATTAAAACTTGAAAGACTAACAGACTCTGCTACTTTTCATCTAAATTCAGTGTTGCCCAAAATTCAGTGTTGGACTTTTTTTTTACAAGTCCTTTGAAATGTGTCCTCCTCTAGTCACTGGTCGTGCTGAAATGTACTTCCTTGTGAAGACAGGATTTGAGCAAATATACACAAGTACAGTTTGCCACTACTCTGGACACCTGGTTAAATATCGAGTTGCCTAAATGGTGTGTGTTTTACTTTGATCTCTGCTCACACTTTGCTCATCCAGTTAGAACCACAGGGCTCCAGGCCTTAGCGTTCTAGGCCTAAACAAGAAAATTTCCATTCCATTTTGGGAGTGCATTCGTCTATCATAATTACTGTTTCCACAAATGTGTGCTTCAGGAGAGTTCCTGTCTAAATGTGGAGAGGCCCATTTTCATTCATTCACTTTCAGACTTTCTAAGATTTTCAGTTACTAGAGGTTTGCCCAGACTTGCCATTGTCAAGGGACAGTGCACTTCACTTGAAGTTGTGCAGTATTACTTCATGTGTGTCCGTGGAAATTCGACCAATGGGAAACTCTTGCTGTAGTCATCTCCAAGTGTTTCTGCGTAAGAAAATATAACTAACAAAGGATGTGGTTTCATGCAGAATTAGGAATGGAGGGATAATCTTTATTTCAGTGCAGGTTGACCTTTCAAGGAACAGTAATTCCTATGAAATAGGAGGTAAAATCTTTTGTAAAGAGACATGGATATGACATGCTCAACTTTATGTCACATTTTTTAAAAAGCCAAGGACATTTGAGAAATTCTTGGCTGCTGAATTGTCCCTTTTTTCAAATTTCTCTTAGGTAAGAAACTCCAGGTTCTTCAAACCATGGTACTGTTCCTTCCATGTAAAAAACCAAAGCAAAAAACAAAATAAATTAAAACAAAACCCATCAAATTACATTTGAGAGCACACAATTGCTCAGCAGGCCCACTATTCAAGAAGCTAGAGGTACAGAAGCCTCAGCCTTCAGCCCATGGCCTGAAGTTTTGTCTCTATCATGGCCCCTCAATTCCCTGGCATTTCCACATTAACTCATGAATTTTACTCATTTCCTCTACAAATGCACAGGATCCAATATATTTGAACCCTGTTCCCCTGGGATGTAATCATCCAAGGACAAACCAGAGGAAGGGCAGCCACCCCCTTGCCTGGGGCCTTGGAGCTTATCACAATAGAAATGGAAACCTGAACAAGGGGAGCCAAAACAAAGAGAGGCATATTCCTAAAGTCTGAAACACAGAAGCTACCTATAGACCAGTAGTGGGATTTCACAAATTATGTAAGAATCTCTGTGCACATGCTTGGCATGGTCGCTCATGCCTATAATCCCAGCAATCTGGGGGCTGAGGTGGATGGATCCTTGGGAGTTCCAGTCCATCGTGGGCTACGAATTTATCTCAAGGCCTCTTTCAACCACGACATAAGATGCTGTTTCCAAAAAGAGGACAACAGAAAACTAGACACACTTGGTCTAGGTCCCGGGGTTCACTACATGAGTTGTGGAGTCTAAATATTCCATGCCATGAGAAAATACCTGGGATTTTTAGTGAAAGGGGCATTTGCATCCCTTTTCTAAGGGTTTCCCTTTCACCATGTTACATTTGAATTCTGGGAAAACCTGCTGGTGACAAGCTATCTAGCATTATGTTGGGTTAGGTATTGAGCTCGGACTTCATGTTTAGTGTTCAGGGTTATGCTGGAATGGCTGCAGACCTCCTTGAAATAGCTATTGCAGACAAGTGAACCCCAAGGAAGCTGGATAGTTGAAGCAGGCACTCCAAATATTAATGCACAGCAAGGATTCACTTTCATTTTGGGACTCATCTTCTGGTTGCTGGCTTTTAGTGCTAAGTGATACTACCATGGTGGCAGTAATCCAGCAGAGACTGCATGTATGGTTTGCAGGTTTGCTTCCCAAGCAACCAGAGACTTGGCAGAACCCAAATCATTGTGGCATTTTCTTTCCTCCCCTGAAACATTTGGCTTTCTAAGTTTGAAAATTGAATAGACTGGGCTAGTCAGGTTTGGACCCCATGTACCACCAACAGAGCTAAAGACAGAGCCAATTACTTCCCTCCACTTCTCAAAATATGTCAAATTTGCTTGGTCACCAAAACTTCAAAGAAAATTCTGAGGCAACTTAGAGAGGTGAATCAAATACTGCCTGATTGGAATGGCTGTGGTTGTATGAGGTAGAAAGCTGCAGAGTTGGGCTGAAACTGTTCACAGAAATCCACAGGCTTGTGTTTGCCAGGCAACCACACTGGGCTGAGATTGGCTGAACATCACTGTGAGGTGGATTTTAGGCTCTAGGTTTGAAAATTTAAAAGACTGGGGTAGTCATGTTTGGAACACATCGACCACAGACAGACCAAAAGTTCTTCCAATCACTTCCCTCCACTTCTCAAAATATGTCAAATTTTCTTGATCACTACAACTGTAAGAAAAATTCTGAGGCAACAAAGAGAGGCTAATCAAATACTGCATGATTGGAATGGCTGTGGTTGTATGACGTGGAAAGCTGCAGAGTTGGGCTGAAACAGTTCATAGAAAGCAACAACCTTTGGTTGCCAGGCAACCACATTGGGCTGTGATTGGCTGAGCACCATTGTGAGCTGGACTTTAGGCTCTAGTATACAAGTGTGCAGTAGGAGACCTGAGTCACAATGCTGGGCGTTGCCATGGAGACCTCAGTGGCACAGAGGACCTTGTAGGGCAAGATTTAAATAGGATGAATATTCTTGGCCTGGTATGCCACAGGATTCTCACTGAAGGCTTCACTGCTCAGAATTTGGGGATGGAAATGCTTGCCAATCTACACATGGATGTACTTTCAATGGGATATGAAATATGCCAGGGCCTGGCAGATGTACTCTGACATGTCCTATCCTTGAGCATATGCTTTTCCCTTGTCATGTCTGTCATTTGGCTGAGTCCTGTTCCCTAAGCTATTCAGTCAAGACTTGCTGGAATCATTCACCTGCAGTATAAGAGCTTTCTGTGAAATTTCTCAGCAGAAATCCTCTGCAAGCACATAGCTTTTGATAGGAGAGACAGTGGTGGAAATTGAATTTCAAGGGCACATATTTGAAAACAATGAAACAAGCCCCGAATAAGATCTTTATATGTTTCCCAGATGAATATGTTTGGAAATACGGGGGAAGATGGTGATCAAGACTGAGAAGAGTGCACACCCATTTCAAGGTACAAAAACCAGGGAAAAACTTGGGAAAGCAAGAGAGGTGGTTAATTTGATGTAAAAATCTTTGATGATGAAAGGAAAATTATATTCTCATGGTGATTTAATCAGGCTGTAGCAGTGAAGTTCTCATGTTGGTTGTCCTATGTGTGGCCTTCTGCATTGGGCAGTGGATGCAGGACAAGAGATCTTCAAATAAATCTGGTGGAACACAAAATAGTGAAAAAAATATCAATCTAAATCCTGTGTATTCCTTCCCTTTGAGAACATATATGGATAATGTCCGGAGTTTCAAAAGAGAAAATGTCTATTGGGTCATGGTTTCACCAATGAAATGGTCACTTCACATAACATTTTGAATTTTGCTTTCACAGTTGCTCATGTACCGGGCCTGAGTAAAGCAGAATGCAGAGTAAGCCTCATCAATAGTTGTGCATTCCATAAGTGGTTTTAAAACCTGTGAAACCCTTTGGACCTAGTGTTTGTATTTAATTGGTTGATTGGTTTTTCAAATTGTTTGTTTTACTATTTTTAACTTTGGGAGTCAGGGAAGCCCTCACTCATAGTGATTTAGACCTCTCCAAAAGCTCTGAAGTTATTCATGTAACAGCTATTACATGTTATAAGTTTCTCCTATTAAAACTTGAAAGACTAACAGACTCTGCTACTTTTCATCTAAATTCAGTGTTGCCCAAAATTCAGTGTTGGACTTTTTTTTTACAAGTCCTTTGAAATGTGTCCTCCTCTAGTCACTGGTCGTGCTGAAATGTACTTCCTTGTGAAGACAGGATTTGAGCAAATATACACAAGTACAGTTTGCCACTACTCTGGACACCTGGTTAAATATCGAGTTGCCTAAATGGTGTGTGTTTTACTTTGATCTCTGCTCACACTTTGCTCATCCAGTTAGAACCACAGGGCTCCAGGCCTTAGCGTTCTAGGCCTAAACAAGAAAATTTCCATTCCATTTTGGGAGTGCATTCGTCTATCATAATTACTGTTTCCACAAATGTGTGCTTCAGGAGAGTTCCTGTCTAAATGTGGAGAGGCCCATTTTCATTCATTCACTTTCAGACTTTCTAAGATTTTCAGTTACTAGAGGTTTGCCCAGACTTGCCATTGTCAAGGGACAGTGCACTTCACTTGAAGTTGTGCAGTATTACTTCATGTGTGTCCGTGGAAATTCGACCAATGGGAAACTCTTGCTGTAGTCATCTCCAAGTGTTTCTGCGTAAGAAAATATAACTAACAAAGGATGTGGTTTCATGCAGAATTAGGAATGGAGGGATAATCTTTATTTCAGTGCAGGTTGACCTTTCAAGGAACAGTAATTCCTATGAAATAGGAGGTAAAATCTTTTGTAAAGAGACATGGATATGACATGCTCAACTTTATGTCACATTTTTTAAAAAGCCAAGGACATTTGAGAAATTCTTGGCTGCTGAATTGTCCCTTTTTTCAAATTTCTCTTAGGTAAGAAACTCCAGGTTCTTCAAACCATGGTACTGTTCCTTCCATGTAAAAAACCAAAGCAAAAAACAAAATAAATTAAAACAAAACCCATCAAATTACATTTGAGAGCACACAATTGCTCAGCAGGCCCACTATTCAAGAAGCTAGAGGTACAGAAGCCTCAGCCTTCAGCCCATGGCCTGAAGTTTTGTCTCTATCATGGCCCCTCAATTCCCTGGCATTTCCACATTAACTCATGAATTTTACTCATTTCCTCTACAAATGCACAGGATCCAATATATTTGAACCCTGTTCCCCTGGGATGTAATCATCCAAGGACAAACCAGAGGAAGGGCAGCCACCCCCTTGCCTGGGGCCTTGGAGCTTATCACAATAGAAATGGAAACCTGAACAAGGGGAGCCAAAACAAAGAGAGGCATATTCCTAAAGTCTGAAACACAGAAGCTACCTATAGACCAGTAGTGGGATTTCACAAATTATGTAAGAATCTCTGTGCACATGCTTGGCATGGTCGCTCATGCCTATAATCCCAGCAATCTGGGGGCTGAGGTGGATGGATCCTTGGGAGTTCCAGTCCATCGTGGGCTACGAATTTATCTCAAGGCCTCTTTCAACCACGACATAAGATGCTGTTTCCAAAAAGAGGACAACAGAAAACTAGACACACTTGGTCTAGGTCCCGGGGTTCACTACATGAGTTGTGGAGTCTAAATATTCCATGCCATGAGAAAATACCTGGGATTTTTAGTGAAAGGGGCATTTGCATCCCTTTTCTAAGGGTTTCCCTTTCACCATGTTACATTTGAATTCTGGGAAAACCTGCTGGTGACAAGCTATCTAGCATTATGTTGGGTTAGGTATTGAGCTCGGACTTCATGTTTAGTGTTCAGGGTTATGCTGGAATGGCTGCAGACCTCCTTGAAATAGCTATTGCAGACAAGTGAACCCCAAGGAAGCTGGATAGTTGAAGCAGGCACTCCAAATATTAATGCACAGCAAGGATTCACTTTCATTTTGGGACTCATCTTCTGGTTGCTGGCTTTTAGTGCTAAGTGATACTACCATGGTGGCAGTAATCCAGCAGAGACTGCATGTATGGTTTGCAGGTTTGCTTCCCAAGCAACCAGAGACTTGGCAGAACCCAAATCATTGTGGCATTTTCTTTCCTCCCCTGAAACATTTGGCTTTCTAAGTTTGAAAATTGAATAGACTGGGCTAGTCAGGTTTGGACCCCATGTACCACCAACAGAGCTAAAGACAGAGCCAATTACTTCCCTCCACTTCTCAAAATATGTCAAATTTGCTTGGTCACCAAAACTTCAAAGAAAATTCTGAGGCAACTTAGAGAGGTGAATCAAATACTGCCTGATTGGAATGGCTGTGGTTGTATGAGGTAGAAAGCTGCAGAGTTGGGCTGAAACTGTTCACAGAAATCCACAGGCTTGTGTTTGCCAGGCAACCACACTGGGCTGAGATTGGCTGAACATCACTGTGAGGTGGATTTTAGGCTCTAGGTTTGAAAATTTAAAAGACTGGGGTAGTCATGTTTGGAACACATCGACCACAGACAGACCAAAAGTTCTTCCAATCACTTCCCTCCACTTCTCAAAATATGTCAAATTTTCTTGATCACTACAACTGTAAGAAAAATTCTGAGGCAACAAAGAGAGGCTAATCAAATACTGCATGATTGGAATGGCTGTGGTTGTATGACGTGGAAAGCTGCAGAGTTGGGCTGAAACAGTTCATAGAAAGCAACAACCTTTGGTTGCCAGGCAACCACATTGGGCTGTGATTGGCTGAGCACCATTGTGAGCTGGACTTTAGGCTCTAGTATACAAGTGTGCAGTAGGAGACCTGAGTCACAATGCTGGGCGTTGCCATGGAGACCTCAGTGGCACAGAGGACCTTGTAGGGCAAGATTTAAATAGGATGAATATTCTTGGCCTGGTATGCCACAGGATTCTCACTGAAGGCTTCACTGCTCAGAATTTGGGGATGGAAATGCTTGCCAATCTACACATGGATGTACTTTCAATGGGATATGAAATATGCCAGGGCCTGGCAGATGTACTCTGACATGTCCTATCCTTGAGCATATGCTTTTCCCTTGTCATGTCTGTCATTTGGCTGAGTCCTGTTCCCTAAGCTATTCAGTCAAGACTTGCTGGAATCATTCACCTGCAGTATAAGAGCTTTCTGTGAAATTTCTCAGCAGAAATCCTCTGCAAGCACATAGCTTTTGATAGGAGAGACAGTGGTGGAAATTGAATTTCAAGGGCACATATTTGAAAACAATGAAACAAGCCCCGAATAAGATCTTTATATGTTTCCCAGATGAATATGTTTGGAAATACGGGGGAAGATGGTGATCAAGACTGAGAAGAGTGCACACCCATTTCAAGGTACAAAAACCAGGGAAAAACTTGGGAAAGCAAGAGAGGTGGTTAATTTGATGTAAAAATCTTTGATGATGAAAGGAAAATTATATTCTCATGGTGATTTAATCAGGCTGTAGCAGTGAAGTTCTCATGTTGGTTGTCCTATGTGTGGCCTTCTGCATTGGGCAGTGGATGCAGGACAAGAGATCTTCAAATAAATCTGGTGGAACACAAAATAGTGAAAAAAATATCAATCTAAATCCTGTGTATTCCTTCCCTTTGAGAACATATATGGATAATGTCCGGAGTTTCAAAAGAGAAAATGTCTATTGGGTCATGGTTTCACCAATGAAATGGTCACTTCACATAACATTTTGAATTTTGCTTTCACAGTTGCTCATGTACCGGGCCTGAGTAAAGCAGAATGCAGAGTAAGCCTCATCAATAGTTGTGCATTCCATAAGTGGTTTTAAAACCTGTGAAACCCTTTGGACCTAGTGTTTGTATTTAATTGGTTGATTGGTTTTTCAAATTGTTTGTTTTACTATTTTTAACTTTGGGAGTCAGGGAAGCCCTCACTCATAGTGATTTAGACCTCTCCAAAAGCTCTGAAGTTATTCATGTAACAGCTATTACATGTTATAAGTTTCTCCTATTAAAACTTGAAAGACTAACAGACTCTGCTACTTTTCATCTAAATTCAGTGTTGCCCAAAATTCAGTGTTGGACTTTTTTTTTACAAGTCCTTTGAAATGTGTCCTCCTCTAGTCACTGGTCGTGCTGAAATGTACTTCCTTGTGAAGACAGGATTTGAGCAAATATACACAAGTACAGTTTGCCACTACTCTGGACACCTGGTTAAATATCGAGTTGCCTAAATGGTGTGTGTTTTACTTTGATCTCTGCTCACACTTTGCTCATCCAGTTAGAACCACAGGGCTCCAGGCCTTAGCGTTCTAGGCCTAAACAAGAAAATTTCCATTCCATTTTGGGAGTGCATTCGTCTATCATAATTACTGTTTCCACAAATGTGTGCTTCAGGAGAGTTCCTGTCTAAATGTGGAGAGGCCCATTTTCATTCATTCACTTTCAGACTTTCTAAGATTTTCAGTTACTAGAGGTTTGCCCAGACTTGCCATTGTCAAGGGACAGTGCACTTCACTTGAAGTTGTGCAGTATTACTTCATGTGTGTCCGTGGAAATTCCACCAATGGGAAACTCTTGCTGTAGTCATCTCCAAGTGTTTCTGCGTAAGAAAATATAACTAACAAAGGATGTGGTTTCAAGCAGAATAAGGAATGGAGGGATAATCTTTATTTCAGTGCAGGTTGACCTTTCAAGGAACAGTAATTCCTATGAAATAGGAGGTAAAATCTTTTGTAAAGAGACATGGATATGACATGCTCAACTTTATGTCACATTTTTTAAAAAGCCAAGGGCATTTGAGAAATTCTTGGCTGCTGAATTGTCCCTTTTTTATAATTTCTCTTAGGTAAGACACTCCAGTTTCTTCAAACCATGGTACTGTTCCTTCCATGTAAAAAACCAAAGCAAAAAACAAAATAAATTAAAACAAAACCCATCAAATTACATTTGAGAGCACACAATTGCTCAGCAGGCCGACTATCCAAGAAGCTAGAGGTACAGAAGCCTCAGCCTTCAGCCCATAGCCTAAACTTTTGTCTCTATCATGGCCCCTCAATTCCCTGGCATGTCCACATTAACTCATGAATCTTTACTCATTTCCTCTTCAAATGCACAGGATCCAATATATTTGAACCCTGTTCACCTGGGCTGTAATCATCCAAGGACACGCCAGAGGAAGGGCAGCCACCCACTTGCCTGGGGCCTTGGAGCTTATCACAATAGAAATGGAAACCTGAACAAGGGGAGCCAAAACAAAGAGAGGAATATTCCTAAAGTCTGAAACACAGAAGCTACCTATAGACCAGTAGTGGGATTTCACAAATTATGTCAGAATCTCTGTGCACATGCTTGGCATGGTCGCTCATGCCTATAATACCAGCAATCTGGCATCTGAGGTGAATGGATCCTTGGGAGTTCCAGTCCACCGTTGGCTACGAATTGATCTCAAGGCCTCTTTCAACAACTACATAAGATGCTGTTTCCAAAAAGTGGACAATAGAAAACTAGACACACTTGGTCTTGGTCCCGGGGTTCACTACATGAGTTGTGGAGTCTAAATATTCCATGCCATGAGAAAGTACCTGGGATTTTTAGTGAAAAGGGCATTTGCATCCCTTTTCTAAGGGTTTCCCTTTCACCATGTTACATTTGAATTCTGGGCAAACCTGCTGGTGACAAGCTATCTAGCATTATGTTGGGTTATGTATTGAGATAGGACCTCATGTTTAGTGTTCAGGGTTATGCTGGAATGGCTGCAGACCGCCTTGAAATAGCTATTGCAGACAAGTGAACCCTGAGGAAGCTGGATAGTTGAAGCAGGCACTCCAAATATTCATGCACTGCAAGGATTCACTATCATTTTGGGACTCATCTTCTGGTTTCTGGCTTTTAGTGCTAAGTGATACTACCATGGTGGCAGTAATCCAGCAGAGACTGCCTGTATGGTTTGCAGGTTTGCTTCCCAAGCCACCAGAAACTTGGCAGAACCCAAATCATTGTAGAATTTTCTTTCCTCCCCTGAAACATTTGGCTTTCTAAGTTTGAAAATTGAATAGACTGGGCTAGTCAGGTTTGGACCCCATGTACCACCAACAGAGCTAAAGACAGAGCCAATTACTTCTGTCCACTTGTCAAAATATGTCAAATTTGCTTGGTCACCACAACTTCAAAGAAAATTCTGAGGCAACTTAGAGAGGTGAATCAAATACTGCCTGATTGGAATGGCTGTGGTTGTATGAGGTGGAAAGCTGCAGAGTTGGGCTGAAATTGTTCACAGAAATCCACAGGCTTGTGGTTGCCAGGCAACCACACTGGGCTGAGATTGGCTGAACATCACTGTGAGGTGGATTTTAGGCTCTAGGTTTGAAAATTTAAAAGACTGGGGTAGTCAAGTTTGGAACACATCGACCACAGACGGACCAAAAGGTCTTTCAATTACTTCCCTCCACTTCTCAAAATATGTCAAATTTTCTTGATCACTACAACTGTAAAAAAAATTCTGAGGCAACATAGAGTGGGTAATCAAATACTGCATGATTGGAATGGCTGTGGTTGTATGACGTGGAAAGCTGCAGAGTTGGGCTGAAACAGTTGACAGAAAGCCACAAGCTTGTGGTTACCAGGCAATCACATTGGGCTGTGATTGGCTGAGCACCATTGTGAGCTGGACTTTAGGCTCTAGGACACAAGTGTGCAGTAGGAGACCTGAGTCACAATGCTGGGCGTTGCCATGGAGGCCTCAGTGGCACAGAGGACCTTGTAGGGCAAGATTTAAATAGGATGAATATTCTTGGCCTGGTATGCCACAGGATTCTCACTGAAGGCTTCACTGCTCAGAATTTGGGGATGGAAATGCTTGCCAATCTACAAATGGATGTACTTTCAATGGGATATGAA